>NC_141620.1:32170996-32322534 GCF_047967505.1 Dipteris shenzhenensis
GTGGCCGCCAGCCCCCCCTACCCCCTTTCCTCCCCACCCACGTCCACCCCCCTTTCCCCCCCTACCCCCTTTCCCCCCCGCCCCCGTCCCACCCCCTTCCCCAGGGTTGGTGGCTGTGGCTGCCAGCCCCCCCTACCCCCTTCCTCCCCTACCCCCTTTCCCCCCCTACCCCCTTTCCCCCTTGCCCCCATCCCACCCCCTTCCCCCTCCACCCCCCTTCCCCCCTTCCCCAGGGTTGGTGGCTGCGGCCGCCAGCCCCCCCTACCCCCTTCCTCCCCCCTTCCCCCTGCCCCCCTCCCCCCTTCCCCCCCCCTCCCCCCTTTCCCGACCCCCCTCGCACCCCTTCCCCCCTTTCCCTGACCCACTCCCCAACCCCCCCTCCCTCCTTTCCTGACCCAATTCCCGCCCCCCTCTCCCCCCTTTCCCCTCCACCCCCCCTTCCCCCACCCCCTCCGCACCCCCTTCCCCCTCCCGCCCCTTCACCCTTGCCCCCCCCTCCACGAGCTGGCGACTGCGGTCGCCAGCCTCCCCCCCCCTCTCGCAACCCCTTGCACCCCCCCTTTCGCACCCCACCCGCAGTCGCCAGCCTTCCCCCCCTCTCGCACCCCAACCCCTTCCCCCTCCACGGGCTAGCAACCACGGTCGCCACCCTTCCCCCCCTCGCACCCCCCCTCTCGCACCCCACCCCCTTCCCCCTCCCCCCTGTTCACCCCCGCCCCCCTTCCCTGCTCCCTCTCCCCCCCCTCCCCCCTTCCCTCGGGCTGGCGGCCGCAGCCACCAGCCCCCTAGCCCCCCCCTCTCACACCCCCCCCTCTCGCACCCCACCCCCTTCCCCCTCCCCCCCTTCACCCCCGCCCCCCCTTCCCTGCCCCCTCTCCCCCCCCCTCCCCCCCTTCCCCCGGGCTGGCGGCCACGGCTGCCAGGACCCCCCCCTCTATACCCTCCCCTCCCCCTCTTCCCCACCCCCCCTTCGCGGCCCCCCAGCCCCCCCCCCCCCTCTCAGCCCTGCCCCCCCTCTTCCCCACCCCCCCTTCGCCAGCCCCTCCCACCCCCTTCACCACTCCCACCCCCTTCCCCCTTCCCCCCCTTCACCCCTGCCCACCCCCTCCCCGCCCCCTCTCCCCCCTCCCTCCCCCCTTCCCCCGCCTTTTCCCCACCCCCCCTTCCCCCCCCTTCCCTCGGGCTGGCGGCCGCCCCTCCCACCCCCTTCCCTCTCCCCCCCTTCACCCCCGCCCCCCCTTCCCCACTCCCCCCTCCCCCCCCCTCCCCGCCGCTAGCCCCCCCCTCCCCCCTTCCCCCCCCGCCAGTCCCTCCCCCCCTCCTCCCCTTCCGCCAGCCCCTCCCCCCCTCCCCCCTTCCCCCTCCCCCTTCCCCCCCGCCCCCCTTCCCCCCTCCAGGGGAGACCTAGTCCCCCCCGCCCCCTTCCCTCCTCCTTCCCCCCCTCTACTTCGCCCCCGCGTCTCCCTCCCTTCCTCCTCCTTTCCCTCCAGCCCCTCCATCCTCTTCTTCTCCTCCCCTTAACCTTTCTCTCTCTAGTTCCTCTCTCTTCAAAATTTAAAAAAAAATCTAGATAAAGAATTAATCAAAAAATTTTGCAAGTACCTGGAAAAAGTTTGTAAGTTTGGCATTTTCTTGCTTTCTTGCTCTTCCTTCCTTGCTCTCTTGATCGTCCTTGCTTTCTTGCTTCAATGAATGAAATGAGGGGGAGAATGAATGAAGAAGGAAGACTATATATAAGAAAAATTAGGTTTTCCTCCTCCTCTCCTATTGGCTTTCCATTCCTCCCCTCTCTCCTATTGGCTTTTCATTTATCCCCTCTCCCATTGGCTCCCATTACTCCCCTCTCCCATTGGACCCCCATCCCTCATCCCAATCTTCCATTAGCCCTCCCCCCATCCATCCATTTCTTCTTCCTCCCCATTGCCACCACTCCCATCCCACATTTCCACCATGTCCCATACTCCTCCCATTTCCCAAAATCCCATATTTCCCCATCTCACCCTCCTCTTTTTCATCCCCTATTAACTCCCTCACTCATTTCACTCCCTTATTATCCTACTCCCCATTACCTTCCCCTCTCCCATTTTATTCTTCCCTCCCCACTCTCACTTCCACTTCCCATTATTCACTTGCCATTTGAAAACTATTAATATATTATTATACTATTTTTCATACCTTATTATCATACACCCCTATTACTTCCCTCTCCATTCCACTCCTCCCTCCTCACTCCCACTTCCACTTCCCATTACTCACTTGCTATACACATTTGCAAACTATTAATATATTATTATATGATTTTTTATACTATTTGCAAACTTACATGTGGGCAAAATCACAGGTGTCAAAGCGATCCTATTGTGGTCATACAAGTGTTCTTTTATTCAAGGGCATATTTATCCTCATCAACAAGCTTATTTACTCAAGGTATGAAGTGCATAATTTTGTGCACTAGGTGTTTACTTTGTTGTATCAAAATTGTTTGCCACATACACACACATATACACATACCGAGAATTTTCTAATCGTGTGCAAAGTGGCATCCCCATCCGATAAGTACTTGTTATGGACATCCGCAAAAAAACATGCCATTAGCTGTGTTATCTGACGAAGTACTTATCGGATGGGTGTGCCTCATTGAGAACATTTCAATACCACCTAGGTTGATGTGTACCAAAAGTGTTGTGCCCATCGGATATCCTTTGCATGGTCGATCAAGCATTAAATACTATTTTTGCTCTAGTGTCATGCACATCCGTAAAAAAACACGTTGCTAGGTATGTTATCCGATCAAGCACTTATGGGATGGGCGTGCCACTTTGCATGTAAGTCAATTCCACCTAGTTGAAGGTGTGTGCAAAGTATTGTGCCCATCGGATATGATTTTGATTGTCGATCAAGCATAAAACACCGTTTTTGCCTTTGTGTCATGCACAACCATGAAAAAACACAGTCCTAGGTGTGTTATTCAAACAAGTACTTATCGGATAGGGGCTCCACTTTGCATGCATGCCTGTTTCAACTACGTTGAGGTGTGTGCAAATTATTGTCACCATCTGATATGCTCTGCATGGTCGATTACGCATTATACAACGTTTTTCCCATAGTGGTATGCACATCTGCAAAAAAACATGCCCTTAGGTATGTTATCTGACCAAGTACTTATCGTGTGCCTCTTTGAAAACATTTCAATACCACCTAGGTTAAGGTGTACGAAAAGTATTGTGCCCATCGGATATGATTTGCATGGTCGATCATGCATTATACACTGTTTTTGCCTTAGTGTCAAGCACAACCATGAAAAAACACGGTCCTAAGTCTGTTAATTAAACAAGTACTTATCAGATGGGGGCTCCACTTTGCACGCAAGTCCGTTTCAACTACATTGAGGTGCGCGCAAAGTATTGTCAACATTGGATATGCTTTGCATGGTCGATCACACGTTGTACACCATTTTTTCCCTAGTGATATGGACATCCGTAAAAAAAATGCCCTTAGGTGTGTTATCTGACCAAGTACTTATCAGATGGGTGTGCCTCTTTGAGAACATTTCAATACCACCTAGGTTGAGGTGTATGAAAAGTTTTGTGCCCATTGGATATCCTTTGCATGGTCAATCGAGCATTAAATACTATTTTTACTCTAGTGTCATGCGCATCCGTAAAAAAACATGCTGCTAGGTATGTTATCCGATCAAGCACTTATGGGATGGGCGTGCCACTTTGCATGTAAGTCGATTCCACCTAGTTGAAGGTGTGTGCAAAGTATTGTGCCCATCGGATATGCTTTGCATTGTCGAACAAGCATTAAACACTGTTTTGGCCTTAGTGTCATGCACAATCGTCAAAAAACGCGGTCCTAGATGTGTTATTAGACTAAGTACTTATGGGATGGGCACACCACTTTGCATGTAAGTCAATAATACCTAGGTTGAGATGTGTGGAAAGTAGTGTGATGATCGCATATGCGTTGCATTATCGATTAAGCATAAATCAGCGTTTTTGCCTTAGTGTCATGGACAACAACTAATAAAAAACATGGTCCTAGGTGTGATATTCTAAAAAGTACTTATTGAATGGGCGTTCCACTTTGCATGGAATACCATACCACCGCTTTTGAGGCACGTGCAAAGTATTGTGCCCATCGGATATGCTTTACATGGTAGATTGAGTATTAAATACCGTTTTTGGGCTTGGTGTCATGTACAATGGTCAAAAAACATGATCGTAGTGGTGTATAATGTGTGATCGACCATGCAAAGCATATCCGATGGTGACAATACTTTGCACGCACCTCAACATAGTGGAGCCCAAATCCGATAAGTACTTATTTGAATAACACACCTACGGCCATGTTTTTATATGGTTGTGCATGATACTAAGGCAGAAACGGCGTTTTATGCTTGATCGACAATGCAAAGCATCTCCGATGGGCACAATACTTTGCACACACCTTCAACTAGGTGGAATTGACTTACATGCAAAGTGGCACGCCCATCACATAAGTGCTTGATCGGATAACACACTTAGCAGTGTGTTTTTTTATGGATGTGCATGACACTAGAGCAAAAATAGTATTTAATGCTCGATCGACCATGCAAAGCATATCCAATGGGCACAATACTTTTTCGTATACCTCAACCTAGGTGGTATTGAAATTTTCTCAAAGAGGCACACCCATTTGATAAGTACTTAGTCAGATAACATACCTAAGGGCGTGTTTTTTTGTGGATGTGCATACCACTAGGGAAAAAACGGTGTATAATGCATGATCGACCATGCAAATCATATCCGATGGGCATAATACTTTTCATACACCTTAACCTAGGTGGTATTGAAATTTTCTCAAAGAGGCACACCCATCCGATAAGTACTTGGTCAGATAACATACCTAAGGGCATGTTTTTTTGCGGATGTGCATACCACTACGGGAAAAACGTTGTATAATGCATAATCGACCATGCAGAGCATATCCGATGGTGACAATACTTTGCACACACCTCAACGTAGTTGAAACGGACATTTGTGCAAAGTGGAGCCCCCATCCGATAAGTACTTGTTTGAATAACACACCTAGGACCGTGTTTTTTCATGGTTGTGCATGACACTAAGGCAAAAATGGTGTTTTATGCTTGATCGACAATGCAAAGCACATCCGATGGGCACAATACTTTGCACACACCTTCAACTAGGTGGAATTGACTTACATGCAAAGTGGAACGCCCATCCCATAAGTGCTTGATCGGATAACATACCTAGCAGCGTGTTTTTTTACGGATGTGCATGGCACTAGAGCAAAAATAGTATTGAATGCTCGATTGACCATGCAAAGGATATCCGATGGGCACAACACTTTTTTTACACCTCAACCTAGGTGGTATTCAAATGTTCTCAAAGAGGCACACCCATCCGATAAGTACTTGGTCAGATAACACACCTAAGGGCGTGTTTTTTTGCGGATGTTCATATCACTAGGGAAAAAATGGTGTATAATGCGTGATCGACCATGCAAAGCATATCTGATGGTGACAATACTTTGCATACTCCTCAATGTAGTTGAAACAGACTTGTGTGCAAAGTGGAGCCCCCATCCGATAAGTACTTATTTGAATAACACACCTACGGCCGTGTTTTTATATGGTTGTGCATGACACTAAGGCAAAAACGGTGTTTTATGCTTGATCGACAATGCAAAGCATATCTGACGGGCACAATACTTTGCACACACCTTCAAATAGGTGGAATTGACTTACATGCAAAGTGGCATGCCCATCGCATAAGTGCTTGATCGGATAACACACCTAGCAGCGTGTTTTTTTACATATGTGCGTGACACTAGAGCAAAAATAGTATTTAATGCTCGATCGACCATGCAAAGCATATCCGATGGGCATAATACTTTTTGTACAACTTAACCTAGGTGGTATTGAAATGTTCTCAAAGAGGCACACCCATCCGATAAGTACTTGGTTAGATAACATACCTAAGGGCATATTTTTTTGCGGATGTGCATACCACTACGGGAAAAACATTGTATAATGCGTAATCGACCATGCAGAGCATATCCGATGGTGACAATAATTTGCACACACCTCAACATAGTTGAAACAGACATGTGTGCAAAGTGGAGCCCCCATCCGATAAGTACTTGTTTGAATAACACACCTAGGACCGTGTTTTTTCATGGTTGTGCATGACACTAAGGCAAAAACGGTGTTTTATGCTTGATCGACAATGCAAAGCACATCTGATGGGCACAATAATTTGCACACACCTTCAAATAGGTGGAATTGACTTACATGAAAAGTGGCATGCCCATCCCATAAGTGCTTGATCGGATAACATACCTAGTAGTGTGTTTTTTTACGGATGTGCATGACACTAGAGCAAAAATAGTATTTAATGCTCGATCGACCATGCAAAGGATATCCTATGGGCACAACTCTTTTGGTACACATCAACCTAGGTGGTATTCATATGTTCTCAATGAGGTACACCCATCCGATAAGTACTTGGTCAGTTAACACACCTAATGGCATGTTTTTTTGCGGTTGTCCATATCACTAGGGGAAAAATGGTGTATAATGCGTGATCGACCATGAAAAGCATATCCGATGGTGACAATACTTTTCACACACCTCAACGTAGTTGAAGAAAACTTGCGTGCAAAGTGGAGCCCTCATCCGATAAGTACTTATTTGAATAACACACCTACGGCCGTGTTTTTATATGGTTGTGCATGACACAAAGGCAAAAACGGTGTTTTATGCTTGATCGACAATACAAAGCATATCCGATGAGCACAATACTTTGCACACATCTTCAACTAGGTGGAATTGACTTACATGCAAAGTGGCATTCCCATCGCATAAGTACTTGATCGGATAACACACCTAGCAGCGTGTTTTTTTACGGATGTGCATGACACTAAGGCAAAAATGGTATTTAATGCTCTATCGACCATGCAAAGCATATCCGATGGGCACAATACTTTTCCTACACCTTAATCTAGGTGGTATTGAAATGGTCTCAAAGAGGCACACCCATCCGATAAGTACTTGGTCAGATAACATACCTAAGGGCATGTTTTTTTGCGGATGTGCATATCACTATGGGAAAAATGTTGTATAATGCATAATCGACCATGCAGAGCATATCCAATGGTGACAATAATTTGCAGGCATCTCAACCTAGTTGAAATGGACTTGCGTGCAAACTGGAGCCCCCATCCGATAAGTACTTGTTTGATTAACGCACTTGGGACCGTGTTTCTTCATGGTTGTGCATGACACTAAGGCAAAAACGGTGTTTTATGCTTGATCGACAATGCAAAGCATATCCGATGGGCACAATACTTTGCACACACCTTCAAATAGGTGAAATTGACTTACATGCAAAGTGGCATGCCCATCCCATAAGTGCTTGATGGGATAACATACCTAGCAGCGTGTTTTTTTACGGATGTGCATGACACTAGAGCAAAAATAGTATTTAATGCTCGATCGACCATGCAAAGGATATCCGATGGGCACAACACTTTCGGTACACATCAACCTAGGTGGTATTGAAATGTTCTCAATGAGGCACACCCATCCGATAAGTACTTGGTCAAATAACACACCTAATGGCATGTTTTTTTGCGGCTGTCCATATCACTAGGGAAAAAATGGTGTATAATGCGTGATCGACCATGAAAAGCATATCCGATGGTGACAATACTTTTCACGCACCTCAACGTAGTTGAAACAGACTTGCGTGCAAAGTGGAGCCCCCATCTGATAAGTACTTATTTGAATAACACACCTACGGCCGTGTTTTTATATGGTTGTGCATGACACAAAGGCAAAAACGGTGTTTTATGCTTGATCGACAATGCAAAGCATATCCGATGGGCACAATACTTTGCACACATCTTCAACTAGGTGGAATTGACTTACATGCAAAGTGGCATTCCCATCGCATAAGTACTTGATCGGATAACACACCTAGCAGCGTGTTTTTTTACGGATGTGCATGACACTAAGGCAAAAATGGTATTTAATGCTCTTTTGACCATGCAAAGCATATCCGATGGGCACAATACTTTTCCTACACCTTAACCTAGGTGGTATTGAAATGGTCTCAAAGAGGCACACCCATCCGATAAGTACTTGGTCAGATAACATACCTAAGGGCATGTTTTTTTGCGGATGTGCATATCACTATGGGAAAAATGTTGTATAATGCGTAATCGACCATGCAGAGCATATCCGATGGTGACAATACTTTGCAGGCATCTCAACCTAGTTGAAACAAAATTGCGTGCAAACTGGAGCCCCCATCCGCCGATAAGTACTTGTTTGATTAACACACTTGGGACCGTGTTTTTTCATGGTTGTGCATGACACTAAGGCAAAAACGGTGTTTTATGCTTGATCGACAATGCAAAGCATATCCGATGGGCACAATACTTTGCACACACCTTCAACTAGGTGGAATTGACTTACATGGAAAGTGGCATGCCCATCCCATAAGTGCTTGATGGGATAACATACCTAGCAGCGTGTTTTTTTACGGATGTGCATGACACTAGAGCAAAAATAGTATTTAATATTCAAATCTTACCTACTTCCCTATGCATCTAGTCTTTGAAGTCTTCTGACACAACATCACACTTGCTATTGTGCACACAATCGTATAGTCTGATCGAAAATTCGATGCGCACACAAAAAATTTCTTTGTGTCACACGGCATGGTTCCAGGGTGGTCACACGTTTGTCACGAACAGAGAGTGTCATATTAAATTCTAAATTTCTCACTCATTTTAGATTAAATGTTATTGAAACTTTGTAAGTGGTCTCTTTGCATTATGTAGAGCTTATTGGTAATTTTTTGAATGATTTATCTTATTATAAATAATTATTTATAATAAATAAAGTCATAAAATACATGCATTTTAGTAGCACAACACAGTTTTTTAGTATTTTGAATAATTAAGCAAATCCAATTCGGTGGAAGGTTAGTAGGCAATAAGGCTGTGTGGTTGAATCATCAAATCCCAAATCGAGCGGTTAGATTTAGGAAGATTGAAGTTTAATTTTTACTTTTACTCCTTAGAGGATCAATAAAGAATATTAAAAATAAATCTAGTAATTCTCAAACATGACAAAACATTTCAAAAATGTCAATATTTTTAGTCCTCTACATGATGAATAAGAGGAAAAAATTTTGGTTAAATTTGAGTAAGGGAAATGTATGATATGGCCTCCAAGAGTGAAATCTCCCTTTTGTGGGGGAAAAAGGGCCACCCAAGCCTAATACCAAGACAAGGTAGGATTGGTATTAGGCTTGGTGAGGTAGGCTAGGAGCATCACCGACCCTAGTGGCAAGCCTTTGGAGTGTGCATGCTGCCCATGCGGAAGGATGAGTCATCAAAACCATGCCACGTTGTTAGACCACGTGGTGCCATGTCATCAAGGAGATGTGACATCACTCCTTGCCATGTCACCTTACATTGCCACATGTGCTGCCACATGTGCCACCTCATCATTCCACATCATGAGCCATGTCATCATACCTTGCCACCTTGGCATACCTCGTCAACCTTGCCACATCACCAATCCCTCCACCTCAATTTGCCATGTCAATCTACCACCTCATGAATGCCAACTCATCATGCCACATCACCTTTCCACATCATGGAAGAGACTATATTGCCACATCATGACCATGCATGGTGCCACATCAGCCACATGTATACACATCACGATGTGCGAGGCATAGAATACCTCAATCGAGGTATATGACCTGCATGAGGCATACAATACCTCGATCGAGGTATATGACCGAGGGGTATGTGCTATGACCGAGGGTACCTTGATCGAGGTTTATACATGCATAATGTAGCGAATACCTCGATCGAGGTATATGATCTGGGCATGGCATACCTCGATCGAGGTATTTGAAGGTACAAAACTTAGCCAATTAGTTTCAATCTTAGCACCTCTCCACCAATAATAATGAAGAGCAATATAAGAGCAATCTAGTGGATGAGTTGAGGCTCTCTATAAGACACCACATTTTGGTTCATTTCACCCATTCTTAGCCATTCTTGCCTCCTCATCACTTTGTCACACCTTCCATCCTACTTTCATTGAGAATGGGTTCTCAAAGCCATAGAGCTAGTAGACGTGAAAGATGTAGGAACCCCCCCCCAAATCTCATTGACGAGGAGCACAAGTGGAAGGCTCATGAGCACAAGAGAGCCTCTAGAGCTCGAGCTCGTGCTGCCACCACTGATCCACCTCCACCTCTACCTCTACATCCCACCTCCACCCCCACCTCCACCCCCACCCCCACCCCCACCTCCATTGTCCCCCCATCCTCATCTGCTCCCCTACCTCTAGCCTCCGCCCTTCCCCTAGCCACCTACATTTTGGCCTCCACTTCTACCTCTTCCCACTCCACCCTCCCCCCTCCCTCTCCCCTTCCCCCTCCCCCCACTCCCCTTGGCGCCTCCCTTCCCCGGTCCACCCTACCATCTCCCATTGATCCCCTTGCCCCACCTTGCAGTAGCAGTGTTGCTTCACGATGTGACTTGCCGAAGTCCACTATCCGTCGTCATACTAGCAAGATTGTGCAGTCTTTTTTTTGTGACCTCATGCCAGCTTCACAGTCTTCTCTTCTCACGTCCCTGATTGATCACCCTGACTTGGTAGAGTGTAGGAGGCTTGCTGATCTTGGTGCACGTAGAGATAGGGTTGTATCTAGCGAGGTCCTTAGCAGTGTTCGACGTTCCTATGCTTCTATTAAGCATAGGAACTCCAGTGATGCCTTGGCAGCACGTCGTGCTATTGTGGCTGCCATTAGTAGACCTCATATGATAGGCCATGTGCGTACCGCTTCACGTCTTCTTCAGATTGCACCGCACACATTGCGAGCAGGCATCATTAGGAGGCAGAGTCTAGAGGATAGTGAGACTGATGCTCTTTGGGCTTCGAGTAATCGTGCACCTCGCAACGATCGATTGTTGGATGATTCCACTAGGTCCTTCATACAACAGTTTTGGGAGGAGCATTGCAGAGCATCCCCGGTGTTCAAGAAGGCATTCAGAAGAGGGTGTCATGCGTTGTGTACATTGAGCATGGTGCATGTTTTTTGGAGTGTACCCAGACTGAGTTGTACACTCAGTTTGTAGAGGCGCACCCAGAGTTCAAGATTGGGCAGAGGTCATTTGAGCGATGCAGGCCATGGTTTGTGCGATGCTCTCAGGAGCATGACACATGCTGTTGTCGCTACCATGTGGATTTTGGATTGATGTATGACGTATTCCGTTCCCTTGATGGTCATAGGGGACGGTGGTTCCTACTAGCCCTCGCGACTTCATTCATTCCATATTGTGTACACGAGATGGTGATGCTTTATTCCACTCCCTTGATTGTGTGGAAGGCACGTGTACTTTGTGTGGTGACTTTGCTAGAGTGCCACGAGTTGCACTGGATACTTGTGATGTGCAGATGGTTCGTTGGCAGCAGTATGAGTATAGTACCTTGACATTAGATGGTGGTGCACAGTTGCAGCTTGTGGGGAAGGAGACACCACGTGTTGTATTCATTGACAGTTTTTGAGGGAAGCTGTACCGCTACATATGCCACTCGCACATTGCGAAATGGGAGGATCATCAGTTCCGTGCATGTTTGAGGACATTTCCTACAGGGGTGGTTGTCTCAGTGGTGGACTTTGCGGAGAATTACACCTTTGCACCATAGCATGAGATCCAATCGGAGTATTATTTCTCCGAACAGGTGATGTGTGATTGAGTATTGATTTTTTCCCCACCTCATTATATTGAATTATTTCAATAGTCATATTTTTTTTCAATGCCGTATTGCAGGTTGCTATATTTGTGCACATTAGCTATCATCATGCACAGGCTCATGTGGATGGCATTGATAGCACCATGGACTCACGCGTCATTGTGTGAGAGTATCACTTCTACATTAGTGATGATCGATCACATGATGCCCATTTTGTGCAGCATTGCTTCACTTTGCATGATAGTTTCTTGAGGGATCATGGTGTCACATGGCAGTGGTGCTGGATCTGGTCAGACGGCTACGGTGGTTAGTTCAAATCTGCTAGACAGTTTTATTGGTTCTGCAGATGGCACCGTGAGACAGGCATTCCGATCACATGGAGCTACTTCGAGACAGGGCATGGTAAGGGAGAGCGCGATAGTGCAGGTGCTTGCGTGAAGCATGCTTTGCGTCGATACCAGTTGCGTCACAGTGCCGATCGCTTCAAGGATGCACTTGATGTGGCGCGGTGATGCAGCCAGCACTTATCCACTAGTGCTATCTCCTCATTTCAGTCGCGTGACAATAGGGTGGTGAGCCGGTATTTTTGGTGCGTGGACATTGGGAGTCTTGATCATTCTGCGCCTGGCACTCTTGATTTCCATTCCATCAGGAGCGTAGGTGAGTCTCACCCTGCGATCTTTTCTCGACGATTTGCATGTTTTTGCTCTGCATGCATTGATGATGATTGGGGAGGGTGCTCCATGATACCATGGGCCGATCCATGGGTACGGCGAGTGCTTTCTCCCTTCCAGCCTTGGGAGGAGGTACATGATGATCAGGATGCAGGATTCAGTTCCTCTAGAGATTATGACCAGCTTATAGATATTTTGCGTATTGGTGATATCTTCACGGTTATTGCTTCGGAGGGCAATGAGGAGGGTGTGGATTATTACTTGTTGCGATGCTCTATGCTGAAGAGTGTGCTAAATGAGGATATAGTGGATGGGCATGGGATGCACTTCAATGCTCATAGCATGATTGTAGGTGGCCACTATTTTCAGCAGATATAGAGGTGTGGTCGTGATATTGAGTTCCAGGAGTACATGGCGGATCAGGAGGCATACATGTATTCTCATCTTGTTGTTGGGACCAAGATTACTTTGAGTTGTTTTCGCACTCGCAAGGCGACATCCACTCCACGATGGTGCCTTGCAGTGGCAGATCACGAGAGCATACTGTTGAGATATCAAGCTCTATCCCCGACATATCTCCTGGATGACTATCATTTATGTCACCGCCTATGTTAGTTGTACTTGTGGTGTAGTTAGACTACCACGTATGTTTTGGTTTGGGTTCACATATGAACCACGTATTCTAGGTTTTGACATATAGGGTATTTCCCTCTTCTATTGTATTGTTGTTGTGTGCAAAAGTGAAGAAAGGCTTCACCCTCCAACCTTGTGTCCTCTCTCTTTTGTGTGTTGTGAAGAAAGCTGAACTTGAGTCTCCTATCTCTCTCCCTCTTTCTTTACATGGTATCAGAGCCTTGTTCGTGGTAAGGAGCTCAAGAAAGCTAGCCAAGTTTCTGGAGTCCTGGTAAGAGGACCAGTGTAGCTTTCCTATTTCGAGTTTGGGAGCAAATCTCTGCAGGTAGCACAGCCAGAAGTGCAGGAGTGCACTGCTTCAGATTGAGAGGCCCTTCGCGGTGCGGCGAGAGCGCAGTATATGCTGCGGGACAGGGCGAAGCCCTTGGCGACTTTATTTTTCTGATTTGAGGCCGTTTCGGGGCTCGTTTTGAAGGCGGAAGTTCTTCGCAGGCACTCAGAAAAAGGCCCTGTTTTTGCTGTGCGACCACCGTGCGGCTAGTCGGTGGAAAGGTGCCATAGAAATTCATCGTATGCCTATGTGCAGAGATATTGGGAGTTGCAGATTCATGCCTGTTGCCTGTTGATGCAAAATCGTCACGAGGAAGTGACTGTGTGGTGAAATACCACTTTCGTCAGTGTTGCAGATCTGCCCCTGTGAGGCTCTTTGCAGAAGTTTTGCTATTTGCCCTTCTGAGGCATTTGCTGTGTTTACAGGTTGCTGTTGCGATTCGTGATTTGTAAAATGTCTGAGAATCTGTCTACCATTGTCAGTGAGAAGCTTGACAAGAACAACTTCCAAGCATGGAAGTTCAGGATGACAAACTTCTTTATGGGAAAGGGAGTTTGGGATTACATCAGTGGTGAAACTGCAGAACCAGTTTTGGGTGCTGCTCCCACTCCTGCTGAATTGAAG
The DNA here is from genome assembly GCF_047967505.1 of Dipteris shenzhenensis. Lineage (NCBI taxonomy): Eukaryota > Viridiplantae > Streptophyta > Polypodiopsida > Gleicheniales > Dipteridaceae > Dipteris > Dipteris shenzhenensis. Next base: position 32,185,053 of record NC_141620.1, read on the forward strand.
GCCTTTAAAGAATGGCATGAAAAAGCCAGAAAATGCCTGTATTGGCTGTCCGTTAGCATTTCAGATTCTATGATTGTGCATATACAGGATCTAGAGACGCCTAAGGAGGCATGGGATACATTGGTGAAGCTGTATAGCACAAATACCAAAGCACGAAAGATGCAGCTAAAGCAGGAGTTGCACAATGTGCAAAGGAAAAATATGAATATAAATGAGTATTCCTTGAAGGTGAAAGGCCTTGCAGATTCTCTTGCCTCCATTGGAGCACCTGTTGATGATGAGGACTTAGTGTCCGTGACCTTGAATGGTCTTGGGAAAGATTATGCACAATTTCGGACATCCATTGGAGTCCGTGAAACATTTCTTGATTTTCAGGAACTTATTGCTCTCTTGCTGAGTGAAGAGCAAAGGAATGGTGGTTCAGCCACCTCAACTTCTCAAGAGACTGCTTTCTACTCGAATACAGGTAGAGGCAGGGGTAGAGGAAGAGGCCGTTCTGGTGGCCGTGCAGGAAATCAGAACCAACAGCAACAACAGGAAAACCAGTCCTATGGAGGAGGACGTGGTAGTTCTAGAGGCAGGGGGAGCCAAAGAGGCCGTGGTTCATGGCAAAGGAACCAGCAAGTAAATAGCAGCACAGAATGCTATTATTGTGGAAAGCCTGGACACAAGGAGAATACATGCTATAAAAAGCAGAATGACATCAAAAGTGGGAAGTTGCAGCAAAGCAACTATGCATCATCAAGTGGGCATGGTGACGACAGAAATGAGCACCTTTTTGTGATGCAGCATATGGTTAACTCCATGTCAGGAGATGCTGCAGCTTGCAATGATGTTTGGTATGTTGATTCGGGTGCCTCTAACCACATGACCAGTCATGGTGAGTGGTTTCATGATGTTAGAAATTTGGATAAGCCAGGTTATGTTGAAACAGGTGATGATACTGCGCACCCAATTACGCAGGTTGGTAAAGTGCCATTGGCTATGCAGGATGGCAAAACGAAGTACTTGGCAGATGTACTTCATGTTCCAAAAATCACTAAGAACCTGGTTTCAGTTGGCCAGATGGTTGAGCAAGGTCTGGAGGTTAGATTTAATCCTGATGGATGCTTCATTGAAGACCTGAAAAATAAATGCCGCTTGGTTACGAAAGGCAACAAAAATGGAAGAATGTTCACCTTGGATGTTGATATGCCTGAGGTGAAAGCTGCTATGTTTGTGCATGGGAGAGGTGTCATTGCAGATATTGAGATATGGCACAAGCGCATTGGGCACGTGAATATACAAAGGCTGAAATCTATGCAAACGAAAAACATTGTTGCAGGTTTGCCTAAATTCAGAGTTGAGGGAATGCAAAAGGTATGTGAAGCATGCCAAATGGGTAAGCAGGCCAGACATGCATTTCCCAAAAATGCTAAGGTGAGCAGAAGACCTTTGGAAGTGATCCATTCAGATGTTTGGACAACCAAAGCTGCTTCTATTGGTGGATGCCATTATTATGTGACGTTTATTGATGACTACACTAGGAAGGTGTGGATTTATTTTATGAAGCACAAAAGTGAAGTGTTCAGCCATTTCAAGGCTTTTAAGGTCATGGTTGAAAAAGAGAAAGGTGTGCATATTAAAGTGCTAAGATCTGATGGAGGGGGAGAGTACTTTTCAGAAGAATTTTGTGAATATCTGAAAGAACAGGGAATTCAAAGGAAGTACTCATGCAGGTCTACCCCTCAGCAGAATGGGGTTGCAGAAAGGAAGAACAGGCATATTGCAGAAGTAGGACGGGCGATCCTAAATGAGAAAAACATGCCTGATTATTTTTGGGCTGAAGCAGTAGCAACTGCTGTTTATATTATGAACAGAACCCCCACTGCAGCTGTCCATGGCATGACGCCTGAAGAAATGTATACAGGCCAAAAACCAGATATTTCTCACTTGAAGGTATTTGGTTGCATAGCGTATGTTCATGTTCCTGATGAGAAGAGAACCAAGCTGGATCCAAAGGCAGAAAAATGCATCTTTATTGGATACGCTCAGCACCAGAAAGGGTATCGCTGTTATAACCCTTCCACCCGCAAAATGCAAGTGAGCAGAGATGTTGTTTTTGATGAAATGAGCAGCTGGTATGCACCAACTGTTATGGTAGGAGATGCAGATGCAGGAAATGGGAATGCTGCAATAAATGCAGAGCAGCAATCTCAAGCCTTGAGTGGACCCAGAGAGTCCTCTACTAGTGGATCTAATGCATGGACAGGGAGATTGAGATCTAGTGAATCGTCACATGGCAGTCCTGATAGTGTTGTGCAGGTATCACATAAGGGAAAAGAAAAAGTGGACCATGCTCCAGTATTTGATGTGTCTGCTGGTAGCTCTCATGTTGATGGAGAGTCAAGCGGCTCTGAAATGAGCCTTGATGAGGAACTTGGGATTCCTTCTGTTGTTACACCTGGTGCAAGGAAAAGCAGGCATGATTTAAAGACGCCTGCAACTGATCCAGTTGTACGGAGGTCCACTCGTATTAAGTATCCAGTTGACAGGCTGAGATATGATGGGTATACAGCACATCACTATGCTTATATGGTCAAGGTTCTAGAGGAGCCAGAGCCCACATGTTTTGAGGATGCAGCAGGGCATAAAAATTGGGAAGCAGCTATGGATGAAGAGATGGCTGCCTTGGATGCAAACCACACTTGGGATTTGATGCCTTTGCCTCATGATAAGAAGGCTATTGGCTGCAAGTGGGTTTACAAAGTAAAGCACAATGCTGATGGGTCTGTTAGCAGGTACAAGGCAAGATTGGTTGCCAAAGGTTTTGCGCAGACATATGGAATTGACTATGAGGAAACTTTCAGCCCAGTTGCAAGGATGGCAACCGTGAGAGCAGTAATTGCTATGGCTGCTGCAAAGGGATGGTCTTTGCATCAGATGGATGTGAAAAATGCCTTCTTGCATGGTGACTTGCAGGAAGAGGTTTATATGATGCAGCCAGAAGGTTATGAGGATAATGCACACCCCGATTTTGTATGCAGGTTGCGCAAAGCCTTGTATGGCTTAAAACAGGCGCCGAGAGCATGGTCAGACAAGATAGGATAATATCTTGTCACTATTGGATTTCAGATTTCCAATTCAGATTTTTCACTTTATGTGAAAAGGACAAACAGAGGGATTGTGCTTATAGTCATCTATGTTGATGACTTGATTATTACAGGTGATAGTGATGCAGACATTAATGAAGTGAAGCTGCTGTTGAAGCAGAAATTTGAGATGAAGGATTTGGGAGAGCTGCGTTACTTCTTGGGCATTGAGGTTATTAGATCCCCGAGTGGGATATGGCTGTTGCAAAGGCAATACGGTTTGGACATGCTGTCCAAATATGGGATGACAGGCTGTAAGCCTATCTCTGTTCCATTGGAGCAGAATGTGAAGCTCAATGCAGAGACAGGTGAGCTTCTTGAAGATATTACTATGTACAGGCGCATAGTAGGTAGCTTGATTTACATGACTATAACCAGACCAGATTTGAGCTATGCTGTGGGGCTGGTGAGTCAGTTTATGCAGGCACCGAGGAAGCCACATTTGGATGCGGCTAGGCGCATACTGCGGTATGTGAAGTCCACATTGCATTATGGACTGTTTTATGAAGCTGGGTGTGCATTACAGGTACATGGATACACAGATGCTGACTGGGCTGGTAGTGTCTCAGACAGGAGATCTACTAGTGGTTTTATATTTTCCCTTGGGAGTGGTGCCATCAGTTGGAGCAGCAAGAAGCAGCCAACAGTTGCCTTGTCGAGCACAGAGGCTGAGTACAGGGGTGCAGCAATGGCTGCATGTGAGGTAGCTTGGTTACGGAAGCTACTTGCAGATATGGGACAGTCAGTTCATGCAGCAGTTGTCATTCATTGTGACAACATTAGCAGCATCATGCTTGCTAATAACCCAGTTTATCATGCTAGAACGAAGCACATTGAGGTGCATTATCACTTTGTGAGAGAGAAGGTTCTAGCTGGTGAGATTGATCTTGTCTATGTCAGCACTGAGGAGCAGGTGGCTGATATCTTTACGAAGGCATTGGGTACCGAGAAGCTTCGCAGATTTAGGAGCTTGCTTGGTGTACGTGAGATGGATTTGAGCTTGAGGGGGAGTGTTGAGATATCAAGCTCTATCCCCGACATATCTCTTGGATGACTATCATTTATGTCACCGCCTATGTTAGTTGTACTTGTGGTGTAGTTAGACTACCACGTATGTTTTGGTTTGGGTTCACATATGAACCACGTATTCTAGGTTTTGACATATAGGGTATTTCCCTCTTCTATTGTATTGTTGTTGTGTGCAAAAGTGAAGAAAGGCTTCACCCTCCAACCTTGTGTCCTCTCTCTTTTGTGTGTTGTGAAGAAAGCTGAACTTGAGTCTCCTATCTCTCTCCCTCTTTCTTTACACATACTTGCAACTATTGGCATGAGAGCTGATCTTGAGGAGTAGTACATTACATATCATATTTTTTGGGATCATCAGTTGATCAGATTGATTTTTATTGGGTATCACTAGTTGATTACACATTTTTGTATTCGATATGTATAGGCTCACTGTGTGACCATACCATTGTAATTTTCATGGACTCATATTTTGTATTTCACTCTAATGGCTGTATACACGTTCATACACCATTGTATTAGATTCTATTTTATACATGATGTCCGATGTCTTCTCAATGGGATTTGTTGTGTTTGTAAAACAAAAAATTGCTTATTAGTAGTAATGTTGTAATTTGTTTTATGCTTCAGGACATTTTAAAAATGTGACTAAGAAAATTTGCGCACATACTAACAAAATACGCATGTGGACTTATTTGTTGGGGATGAAACTTCGCACGACTCTTAGGCCACCCTAGACATACATCCACATGAGATTTGGTCTGAATTGATTTGGTATGTGCCAGGTGGAAGGTACAAGGCCATGATATTTACAATCCCTATTAGCACGACTGCGGCAAAGCTATGGTGCACATACTAATGAAATATGTGTGTGGACTTATCTGTTGGGAATGAAACTTTGCACGACTCTTAGGCCACCCTAGACATACATCCATGCAAGATTTGGTCTCCAACTAATTTGGTATGCGCCACATGGAAGGTATAATGCGTACATTTTTACAATCCCTACTAGCACGACTACGGGTGAAAAATGGTGCATGTACTAACGAAATATGCATGTGGACTTATTTGTTGGAGATTAAACTTTGCACGGCTCTTAGGCTGACGTACATCCATGCAAGATTTGGTCTCGAACTGATTTGGTATGTGCCACGTGGAAGGTATAATGCGTACATTTTTACAATCCCTACTAGCACGACTACGTATGAAAAATGGCGCACGTACTAATGAAATATGCATGTGGACTTATCTGTTGGAGATCAAACTTTTCACAGCTCTTAGAATACCCTAGACGTACATCCATGCAAGATTTGGTCTCGAACTGATTTGGTATGCGCCACCTGGTAGGTACAATGCGTACATTTTTACAATCGCTACTACAACGACTGTGGCAAAGCTATGGCGCATGTATTAACGAAATACGCATGTGGACTTATTTGTTGGGGATGAAACTTCACACGACTCTTAGGCCACCCTAGACGTACATCCATGCAAGATTTGGTCTCCAACTGATTTGGTTTGCACCACGTAGAAGGTATAATGTGTACATTTTTACAATCCCTACTAGCACGACTAAATCCTAAATCCTAAACCCTGAACCCTGAATCCTAAACCCTGTTGGGGATGAAACTTCACACGGCTCTTAGGCTACCCTAGATGTACATCCACGCAAGATTTGGTCTCCACTGATTTGGTTTGCGCCATGTAGAAGGTATAATGTGTACATTTTTACAATCCCTACTAGCACGACTAAACCTTAAAACCTAAATCCTGAACCCTAAATCCTAAACCCTATTGGGTATGAAACTTCACACGGATCTTAGGCTACCCTAGACATATATCCACACAAGATTTGGTCTCCAACTGATTTGGTTTGCGCCATGTAGAAGGTATAATGCGTACATTTTTACAATTCCTACTAGCACGACTAAACCCTAAACCCTAAACCTTGAACCCTAAATCCTAAACCCTGTTGGGGATGAAACTTCACACGGATATTAGGCTACCCTAGACGTACATCCATGCAAGATTTGGTCTCTAACTGATTTGGTTTGCGCCACGTAGAAGGTATAATGCGTACATTTTTACAATTCCTACTAGCACGACTAAACCCTAAACCCTAAACCCTGAACCCTAAACCCTAAACCCTATTGGAGATAAAACTTCACACGGCTCTTAGGCTACCCTAGACGTACATCCATGCAAGATTTGGTCTCCAACTGATTTGGTTTGCACCACGTAGAAGGTATAATGCGTACATTTTTACAATCCCTACTAGCACGACTAAACCCTAAACCCTAAACCCTAAACCCTGTTGGGGATGAAACTTCACACGGCTCTTAGGATACCCTAGACATACATCCATGCAAGATTTGGTGTCCAACTGATTTGGTACGCGCCATGTGGAAGGTATAATGCGTACACTTTTACAATCCCTACTAGCATGACTAAACCCTAAACCCTAAACCCTATTGGAAATGAAACTTCACACGGCTCTTAGGCTACCCTAGAAGTACATCCACGCAAGATTTGGTCTCCAACTGATTTGGTTTGCACCACGTAGAAGGTATAATGTGTACATTTTTACAATTCGTACTAGCACGACTAAACACTAAACCCTAAACCTTGAACCCTAGATCCTAAACCCTGTTGGGGATGAAACTTCACACAGCTCTTAGGCTACCCTAGACGTACATCCATGCAAGATTTGGTCTCCAACTGATTTGGTTTGTGCCACGTAGAAGGTACAATGCATACATTTTTACAATTCCTACTAGCACGACTAAACCCTAAACCCTGAACCCTAAATCCTAAACCTTGTTGGGGATGAAACTTCACATGGCCCTTAGGCTACCCTAGACGTACATCCATGCAAGATTTGGTCTCCAACTGATTTGGTTTGCGCCACGTAGAAGGTATAATGTGTACATTTTTACAATTCCTACTAGCATGACTAAACCCTAAACCCTAAATCCTAAACCCTGTTGGGGATGAAACTTCACACGGCTCTTAGGCTACCCTAGATGTACATCCACGCAAGATTTGGTCTTCAACTGATTTGGTATGCGCCACGTGGAAGGTATAATGCATACATTTTTGCAAGCACATTTCAATGCTTAATGTTTACAATTACGACACACGGCATTTAATATTTTTAAAATACATTATGTATTAGATGTGTGAATTGAGATATCTGAAATTCAAAATCATACTCTTAATTTTAAATACGCACATGGGGATGAAACTTTGGACGGCTCTTAGGTTTAGTGTAATAATTGCAAGCATTGATATATACGAAATTCAATATGATATTCAAAATGATAAAGTTTATACTTGAACACTTTTTCAATGCTTAATGTTTACAATTACTTCACATGGCATTCTTCTTTAAATACCTTATTATTAGATGTGTGAATTGAGATATTCAAAATTCAAAATCATACTCCTAATTTTAAATGTTTATGTTAGATTTGAACAAACTATAAACTGAGATAAACAAAGTGTGAAGAACATCATGAAAGTACGAAAATGCTCATACATCATAAAAGTAAGAACAATATCATGAAAGTACCAAAATGAATGTGTACATCATTATCATCATTGTGCAGAAGTGCATCCCTAAATAAGAAATGTGTGAAGCCTAAACAATCATCCTGAATCAGAATCTGGTAACTCCACATATGATCCTCTAGTCATCCTTTGACGTGGCTCCTGTATGACTCGCTGCCTAACCGTCCGCTGTGTGCCCTCAGGCAAAGCCGGATCAGATGGGCCAGCCTCATCACTTGCATGAGATAGGCCAGCCTCATCCTAATGAAGAGGAGGGCATGCTGCATGAGCCACCGCTGCCATCTCTGCCTCCCTCGCCTCCTCTATGTATGTGCGTCTCAGCTCCCATAGTCGTGCATCTGCGAATACTCGTGCCTCAAATCCAGCGTGAGTAATCGTCTCTACATGTAGAAGACGCTGGTCTCAGCCCCACCCAAGCTGCTGCTCCACCCACTGCTGCAATGATGTCTGCAGCTCTGCCTCTCACTCAATACGGTGTGCCTCCTCTGCTCATGCCTCGTCACCTGGTATGAAATCACCATATGAAAAGCGTCGTGGAACACATGCTGCAACCACCGATGTATCAACACCCTCCTGCATTAGCAACGCTCTCTGTGCCTCCTCCCTGTAGTGCTCTATCAAGACCATGCGGGCGAATGGATCAATGGCCTGACGATGACCAGGATACAGATCATCCATGCCTAGTCCTCTGTATGTGGCCACATCAATGTCAGCAAAGCATATAGGGCACATTGATCGTGCCACCATGTGGCGGGTCATGCAATGGAGATGTGCGATGTGGTCGCACCCTAGTCCAAACCACCCTACGGTGTCAAACTCCTCGTGGCAAAGGACACAAGTGGCAGTAGGAAGCTTGGCTATGACTGCTGCATCTATGGGTGTCCTAGTCGGCACATCTACAGGAGGAGCGAGGTATAGGGCCACGCTGGGGTCGATCCTATGGCGAGATGGATCACGACTAATATGCCTCAACTACAAAATATAGTGCTCCGCACGATGGTATGCTATGCGTGTCCGAATCCTCTGCTCCTCCAAATTTGCCTCGAACAGTTGTACACGAGACTCCATATCTTGATGCAATAGATGTGCTTGCAATGCAAACATGTCGTGTACATGGTGAGAATTAACACAAAAACTTCAGTTCAAAACACGCTACAAAAAAATAAACTAACATAATCAAAATAACTAACCTCGTCCCTAGACTCGGCCAACAATGCCTCCAACTCTGCAATCCGTGCGTCTTGAGCCTCCAACTCATGCTGAGGTGGTGTAGATGTGGGAGGTGGTGTAGATGTGGGAGGCTCCATCGATGATCGAGGTGGGGGAGGTGGAATCAAAAGTGATCTCGATAGGGTAGAGACCATGTGCTGCAAGGATGATGCCACTGAATGAACATCCCCCCTAATTCGTCCTCCAATAGCTTGCAATGCCGATGCAGGGATGGTGTGCAACTCTGGTGCCTCACGTCGATGTCGAACACCTGCAGTCTGACGCTCCTGATGCCCCATCCTACCATGTCCCGCTCCTGATCCTGGATGGATACTAAGGTAGTCTACCCAATGACCAAGCACAAACTCAGCGTATAGCTGCATGGAAGATGACCTGGCTATCTGACGGTTGTGAGGCAATCGACCACCATTCGCAGTGAGATATCTCGGATAAATGTGTGCTGCTATGATGGGGTGCCTACAACGTAAAATATGCAAGGGCAGCCCTGATCGTGGTTGCATTGCCTCAGTGTGACCATCCCAAATATCCTCTAAGGCCTGCCTCTGATGTGACTCGCGCTCAAACAACTATCGAATGGCTCTCCAATCCAAGCCATCACCAGTGATCTCTACCTCAGCTTGTGCCTGAAAGCTATCCACAACGTCCTCAACTGTGTCCAATCGACCCAGAGCCTCAATAACTAAATCTAGACTCGCAACCAAGTGAGGGGGTGCCCTAGCATCTACAGTGCCCTCATCTCAGCTCTCAGAATCTCTATTTGCATACAAATAGTGGTGCCAGAACCTGTGCGCTGGCTAGCGCATGCACAAAAAAAACACATGGAAATTAATATTCTATTTGGGTAATGAAAATAATATTCTATTCAATATGACTTATAATCTATTTACGTAATGAAAACTATTTGTACGTACTCCTTGATGAGGTAGGATGTCGTTGGAATCATCCTATGCACCTACCGGTAGATGGGCCAAATGTGTGGCTCAATATTATGTTTATCAAACTCAATATTATTAAAAATTCTTAATTTTGATTAAAATTTTTTCAAACTCTAGCTGTTGCATTTTAAAACTTAGATGTCTCAAATATTTTTTCCTTATATGTTTCCCTTTTTTTACTTTTTATCCAATATGAAACTTTTCCACATGTGGTGTAAGGACCACATTGTCCACTTATGGCCCCTATACTAAGGACAGATAGTGGAGAGGTTTGGTTAATAAGACCTTCTTTGAATGCTTTACTGCCTTGGGTTTGCAATAGATATGGAGGAGATAGAAGGATACCTAATACATTACTTTGAATGATACACAAGCAAGGCGCATCTAGTATTTCTCGGACTACACATTAAAAAAGAGAGCAGGTTGACACTATAGACCTTTTAAAGCGAGAACTTTGAGAAAATAATTAGGCCTTTTCAATATTATCTATTTTGGTTGGGCAATCCACCTCAACTAGTGGCCATTCCTATAGATCATCACTTGGTTCCCATGCCTGGGGAGAGAGGAGACCTTTGGACAATCATTTACGTATGTATTTTCCATGCGCTGATGCATTTAGAAGATCCAATTAGCCATATGCTTATGCATCTAACCACTCTAGTGTTGGGGTCTTTGCCCATGTGGTGTGGTGTTTTAGGGATAATGCCCATGTGGTGTTTTATACAGCCTACTTACTCTACCTAAATTATGAAACAACTCTTAACCAACTATATAATCTATAATATTCCACATAAAGATTGATAAATGCACACCGCTACCTTAAACTCTTATTTTCTTTTTTTTAAAAAGATGATTTTGAAGACTAAAATTTAAACGTTTTTTTATTTAAATAAAAATAGCACCAATTTCAAAAATAACATAAAACCTACTTTAATCTCTCTTTTTTTAAATAGATGAATTTAGAAAACAAAATATATACATTTTCACATTTTAAATAAAAAATTACATAATTAAAAAAAAATATTTGAAAAAACTTTAAAATGCATTTGAAAATTTGAAATATTTTATAATTAGATTACATATTCCTATAAACTAAAATAATATAAAAGCTACTTTAAACTCTTATTTTCTTGTTCTTGATACATGATTTCTAAAAACAAAATTTAAATGTTATATTAAATTCAAAACTTCAGTAATTTGTAAACTTCAGTTATAAAATTTTTTTAATAGATGATTTTAAAAAACAAATTATATACTTTTTGACATTTAAATAAAAACTTCACTAACTTAAACTCTTATTTTCTTTTTTTTTAAAAGATCATTTTTAAAAATAAAATTTAAACGTTTTTTTATTCAAATATAAATAACACTAATAAAAAAAATATCTTTAATCTCTTTTTTTTAAAAGATGATTTCAAAAAACAAAATATACACATTTTCACATTTTAAATAAAAAATTACATAATTCCAAAAATAATTTAAAAAAACCTTAACATGCATTTCAAATTTAGAAATATTTTATAATTATTCCTATAAACTAAAATTTAAACGTTTCTTTATTTAAATAAAAATAGCACTAATTTAAAAAATAACTTTAATCTCTTTTTTTTAAAAGATGATTTTAAAAACAAAATATTTACATTTTCACATTTTAAATATAAAATTACGTAATTCCAAAAATAATTTACAAAAACTTTAAAATGCATTTGAAATTTAGAAATATTTTATAATTATTCCTATAAACTAAGATTTAAACGTTTTTTTATTTAAATAAAAATAGCTCTAATTTAAGAAATAACTTTAATCTCTTTTTTTTCAAAGATGATTTAAAAAAACCAAAATTTTACATTTTCACATTTTAAATAAAAAATGTCGTAATTCAAAAAAAAACTTTAAAATGTATTTAAAATTTAGAAATATTTTATAATTATTCCTATGAACTAAAATTTAAACGTTTTTTTATTTAAATAAAAATAGCTCTAATTCAAAAAATAACTTTAATCTCTTTTTTTTCAAAGATGATTTTAAAAAACAGAATTTTTACATTTTCACATTTTGAATAAAAAATGTCGTAATTCAAAAATTTTAAAAAAACTTTAAAATGCATTTGAATTTTAGAAATTTTTATAATTATTCCTATGAACTAAAATTTAAACTTTTTTTATTTAAATAAAAATAGCTCTAATTTAAAAAATAAGTTTAATCTCTTTTTTAGCCTTGGCTTTGTGGGACATCTCAAATCACCCCTCCATACTCATCTTTGGAGCAACTAAAGCAATTTTCTCATACATTCATCCTTGGTGCAACAGAAAAGGACACTTGAATATTTGTTGTGTTCATATACACTGCATGAAATTGGTCATTTTAGGTGGATGAATTGTGCAAAACATGAAGGCATGATTATATAGTTTGAGGAGGTTTGACCAGATTGAACTAGGAGATGACAAGCTCTACTATTCAGATAAAGAGCTCAAACATTGAACTTAAAGATCACAAGCCCTGATTATGCATCATCACTATGTCAGATGAAGAGCTCAAACTTCGAACTTGAAGATCTCAAGCCTCATTATGCATCATCACTATGTCAAACAAGTTGACATTTCCAGGCAGATTTTTCCATTTTCCACACATACTTTGCACTATATCATCACCTGAAACATAGCACCTATGCTTTGCACTGTACTATGGACAAGTGCTTGTCTTATGCCTTTGTACTATCCACATGCAATTTGCACTGTATCATCCAACATTACACTATATCATTCAAACTCGCATATGGCCATCCTTTGTATATATATTTTCACATAGATATATATAGTGGCTCGAGTTTTTCCCTTGTACTCCCCAAAGGGTTTTTTCATCCGTAGCTAGAGGGCCTAGTTTGGGTGGGGGTGTTAGAGCTATATATAGCTTGCCCTAACTTAGCCTAGTCCTCAACTACATATATGCCTATGATCTATGAATAGAATCACTTCCTTGGGAGAAACTGTTGTATCCATCTCTCTCCTCTTTTTCTTTCTCTCAATAGTTAGAGGCTTATATAGATTGCATACTTTCTTGTCACTTTGTGGCATTGCTCATAAAGATGTTTTGAGATTTATATCCTAATCTCAAGTGTCCACTACTTCTTATTGGATGCTGCTGACATCTATTTTAGTAAAATCGGAGGCATGATTGGACAAGAAAGAGCATTTGATTTGGGAGATCTTCTACATATCATCGGTAGCTTGAATAGAATTTCCATGCATGAGTGTGCTGAAAATGGTCTAACTTTCTCCAGGGCTCATACAAAGCAGGAACATATTTGGAAGAATTTGAACAAATAAGAAGGTATGCTAGAAGCAAACCTAGGTGAGTATGAGACTATTTCTTTGGATGCAAAGATGATTGATGCATTTAAGGATGGCTTCTAACATGCTCACGTACTATGTGAATCTTTGGGTTTGAAGCCTAGCAAGGTTGAAGACTTGGAATGGTGGTTTTAACCTTGGCTAGATAAAGGGTCTACGTGGCCTAAGTTAGATGGTGAAATGGGGGAAGTTGATGAGAATGATGAATTTGTGGAGCCATGTAATAAGGAAGAATATATGGAAGAGAATATTAATGAAAGTGAGGAGGCTATTGCACTAAGTGAGATTAAACATGAAATTGATGACATTTTGGACGAAACAAGCAACACCCCCCATAAGAGGAGCATTAGCCCCATTGTAGAGGTTGATGGAAAGTTCATTTTCAGGTCAACATTAGAGAGCCAACTCAATGGATGACCAGCCTTTTCAAAGGATAGACTCACAAGAGTAAAACAAGGTGTTTACTTCAACCATGGAACAAAACCAAGATCATCAAATGGAAATTTGTTTGGTATAGGTTGTGGTTGCACTGTCTACTTTCATGAGGATGCAAAAGAAGAAACAAGTCAACACAACAAAAGAAATGGAAAAGATACAAGATCGAGGAAGACGGGTGCAACCCATGGTACATTGTACTTTGGAAGAGTTCAAAAGATGAAGAAGAAGTGGGAGGGAGACAGTGTGGATTATAAGCGTGGTTTTGATTTAATTGACAGGCCCCAAGGTTTGGAAATTTAGCTTGTCTAGTACCAAAGGGTGAAAGGAGCACAAATGTTCACATATGATTTGACAGACTTAAACATGGTGGACACAGAGACGCTTATTGCATTAGCAAACTTGACATATAATTCAAGAATGAATAAGTACCAGCTAGATGAGAATGACTACAAAGTCTTTAATGACTTCTTAAAAATTGCTAAGTAAGTTTACCATTCATTCTCGTGTATGTGGAAAATTTCAAGAAATGTCTTATGATGTGTTAGCTCATCCTTGGCTGATTGTGGTTTCATATAATGATACTTCACATGTACCACATAAGGAGATGGGTTGAATCTTGAGGCAAATTTCTACATTTTTTGTAAGTTGAATACGTTTAGATATACTTGAATGAAAACATAGGGTAGTAAAGGATGGAGGGCTAGATTTGGAGCAGATTCGGGGAGAAGCAACCAATTTTAGGGCCCTCTCTTGGATATATTCTTTCCACTATAAATAGGACATTGTCCCCCTCTACATGTTAATCTTACTAAAGATATTTTGGGTTCCATCAAGGAGGATGAGAAATTTGCAGTTGCCTTTAGTCTAGCTACATTAATAAAAAAATTTGCTACATATCAAGTAGTTTTTGGATTCACCCTTGATGACAATTCTAAGTTGTAAATCTATTTTCAATTATTGATACAATTGTACTTTTGATCCAATTCTATCTTCTCTTGTGGTACTTTTCATGAGGTTTTTGTGAGGATTACTAGAATTCGAGCGACTACGTTCGAGCGAGGAATTTCATAGCTTTTGACATTCTAGTGTGATGTTTTATGTTCAAAAAGTAGCATTCATTGCTTACTTTTAGAGTTGTGTCCTACCCATGATATATTGAGTAATCAATTGTCTTATAGACAAACAACAATTTTTTAAAATGTTTGGCAATGTTTTTCAAGGGTCAACGAAGGAGGGGTGGAAGAAAGGGGTAAAAGTATGTGTTTTTCTTGTGCAATTTCCATTTTCAAGGCAAAAAAATAATGGGAGGAGGAGCCTCTCTAGAGGCCGTGATATCGCGGCCTCTTGGGAGGCTCCTCTTGCCAATTTTATTTGGGCCATAACTTGGTCAATTGGACTCCAAATATGGTCATGTTTGTAGTCAAAACGATTGGAATGATATGAATGAATACATTTATCATGTTAAAGTGTCAAAATCCTAGATCTTTAGAAAGTTTATACTTATCTTTGTTTCATGAGAGTCAGACCTTATCAAACCTCGGGGGGGTCACTATGTATAAAACCTCTATATTACATGCGTTCAAGGTCTATTTCTAAAATCCCTTATCTGTAAGTTCTTCACTAATAAAATGTACCCTTTTTCTTTACAAATCTGTAACTTTTTCCCAAAATTGTTTTAAATTCTCCCTTATGTAAATTAACTTTTGTAAAATTTAGAAATTAAAAATATACTTCTGTTGAACTCACGTGATAGGGTTACATATGATGAGTGACCCCCTTGAGTATCAAACTCTATATTTAATTATGACCATGGATTTTTCTCATATAGAGTCTGGGTCCTTGGTTTCCTCCCTCCATCCTAGAGGTGTATACATGGTCAAGGACATATGAAGGTGATCCATATTTAGTTAGCATCATCATGGTCATAAGGTGATCAATAATTTATTAGTTCCATAGTTTAAACATTTTATTCATGTTATCATTTTTTGTACAAAATGGAACAAATCATGTCGGTAGCATAAAAATCAATGAGCTACAAATAGTTGTTTGTGAGAGATTTTGCTAGGAGGATCTTCTATATGATCTGTGGGACTATTGTTGCCATGTATGTAACTCCATAAAATAAAGAAACCTGTTCAACTCACGTGCTACCTTACATGATTTTGAGTGATCACCTTGAGGTGTAGACATTGCAACATTTTTCCTTTTGTATCTATTGAATGATTGCTAACTTGCACGTATTTATTATTTATCAAAGAATAGGTTTTCTCTTTGTATGTTGCCAAGAATTTTCCCTTTGGTATTCATTGAATGATCGCTGACTTGCATGGATTTATGAGTTATCCAATAGTAAGTTTAATCTTTGTAAGTTGCCAAGAATCATACAAAAAATAATTTAAAACAATTTGTAATAGTGTCGAGGTTTCAAATTGAGCTCCTACAAGTTTAGACAAAGTTCCTCATAAGTATCGTTCGAACTTTGGGCTCGCTCAAACGCAGTTGCTCGATGTTTTGACTTACGTGGTTTTTGTGACCTATTGCTTAAGATTGTGATCTTGGTTGTCTACTAGGGTTTGACTAACATCCCAATTCTAGTACAAAGACAACTCATTTTTTATTTATTTGTGGTGTCAAATCAAGAGGGAAAACATGGGCTATCCTAAACTTTGAAATAGAGTAGAAATGGCATAAAGAGTGGTCTCTAGACTAAAATATATTCATGTGCATGAATAATCAAAATCCAAGTTCAACAAAGAATTGTAGTATATATTTTTTTGCAACTTTGCCTTTTATGGATCATCTAAAAAGAAACTATGTTTTGGAAGTTAGGATCTCTGAAAATTTATTTAAAAATGAAGTAATTTCATAGATATAGAACCAGATAACTCGAAAAAAAATCAAGGGAGACAATTGAGAAAATGATAGTGGTTGAGTAATATTAAGTGATTTGTGTGCTCTTTATATTCTAAGTATGATGCATAAATGAGTTCCAACAATGAAATGATAGTATATACATCATATTGGATATAAACAGTCTCGCTCAATCAACATATGAGGCTAAAGCAAGTTGTTTGTGTGCATCTTCTTATATTTTTGTTTCATTCTATCCATGTTCCAATTCAAGTTACTCAACATATGAGGAGCAAATGCATGGGAGTTTGAGAATTGGTTAGCTGCATAATTGGAAATAGGTTCTATTGAGCATATGTGTGTGTGTGTGTGTGTAAAATGGTGGAAGTTTCATGATGGTGCATGGCGCTTCGTCTATCCTGTGTCTCCTTTCCTCATCTATCCTAGGTCTCCTTTCCTCGTCTGTCCTATTGGTTCTATCTCTGAGCTGCATTGTCTAGTCGTCTAGTAATGCATCATCGTCTGTCTAGCCCTCCCATCTGTCTATTATAATGTCATTCGTCCCGTACATTTCTGATAGCCTTGCTACTACGCCCTTCCATTTTCCCTCTGCTCAGTGCTCTACCGTTCAATTTGTTGCTATGTCTGTCCAAATTCTACATCTCTGAGAGCTTTCTAATACGGCACTGGCTCCCTCAAGTCCTTTCATCTTTTCTACTACAGCTGCTTCTTGTGCCTTCACTCATAGTTCTTTGCAACGGAAACGTGGTGGCTCCTTGGCACTGCCTTTAGTCAAATCGGCAAAGTTGGGGTCCTCAAATGGTCCTTCACCTTCTTTACAACAAGATCTACTTTGTAGTCTTTGTGCTACTTTGGTTAGAGTAGTTCCTTCTTTAGGTTCCCCTTTGGTTGTCTCGTTGGACTCTACTCCAGTGCTCTCCAGTCTCTGACAGGCCCAACAGCTTGGGGTTTGTCTTTATTTGATGGACAGGGTTCTTTCTAAGGATCAGCTTCGTCGCTGGGCTGATGTTGGAGTGGGTCTCGAGCTTATTTCCTCCTTTGTCTTCATTGGCAAATTTTTTTACTATGCTCATTGCTCCTTGGTTGATGTGATAGAGCATTTGGTGACTCGTGTTGATGTCTCTGGCACTAGATAAATTTGCCTACATTATGCCTTGGGATCCTCTATTTGATCCACCAGCCACTCTACTTACTCATTGTTTTGTGTGGATAACCCTGAAGACGCTACTAGTTTCTTTAGTTTCGCATCTTCTTGCCCTAGCAGCACTTTTGGGCAGAGTATTGCATGTCCCGAGGCAGGATTTCTTTCAAGCCACTAGGGATATTATGCTATGTGTGTTGTGGGACATGGAGAATCCTTTGCCCTTGACTATGGATATTGATTTTGGTTTTTCCCATCCATTTTGCTTCATTTCCTACAGCTTGTTACAAATGCAGATAGGTGGGGCACTTTCCGAGAGCTTGTCCTTTTTCTTCGCAGTCAGCTTCCTTTATCCCTACTTCTTCCTCTGCTCTTTTACCTACTCCACTACCAGTGTAGCTGTCTTCTCCTCCTTCTCCCTCTTCAGCTGCTCCTACTCATCCTAAGAAAGAATGGGGTCGGGTCGGTTCCAAGGGTGGTACTTCTTTGTTAGCTCCTCTTCTTTCGAGCAATCCTTTTATAGTTTTGTCTCTTTAGCAGCACCAGGCGGAGCAATCCTCTATACCCTGGAATTCAAAAATTTTGAGTGCCTGCTTATCAAAAGAAGAATCACAAGGGTAAAAAACACCTTCATTTTATTGATTGTGATGTGGTTCCTTTACAACATTTTTTGCAAGCGAATAATCTCACCTTGACAGATATCCCGTTCGATGCCTCCCCTAGTGATTTGTGATTATTTTCACTCCAGTTTTTTGTTAACCTCCTGGATTTTTCCAGGAGTTTACTTGTAATCTTTTTACTTTTGTACTTCATGTTCAGTTTTCATCTCTTCTGAGGTTTCCCACGCAGAATTCTAAGATTTCACTATATATAAAAAGTGTGTGTGTGTGTGTGTGCACATGCACATGTGCGTGTGCACATGCACATTCCCATGATATTAAAAATAAAGTATTTTATTTGGTTGCACAACACAACTTCTCATAGGTGGCGTTGCTTAAACTTACACTAAAATATACAAGAGGAGGGCAAAAAATAAATGCTCTTCAAATTTCACATTTAAGAAGGGATATAATTATTGACCCCAAAACTCATAGTAGGGGTCTATAAAAGAGGGAGAAAGGGGTTACAAAGGGGTTTTAAAAATACCATGTGAATGCACATTGTATACCTGGTTTACAGGGTGGATCCTCAAGGGCTTAACACCACAGGTGCCCAATGAAAGGGCGTAAAGAGAGAAAAAGAAAAAGAAGTCGAGAAAATGAAAGCCATTGCTAAAAATCCAGCGTTTCATGCACGCACAAAACATATAGAGATTCAGTATCACTATGTGCATGATTTGATCAAGGATGGGATAGTGGAATTGGTCTAGTGTCCAACAGAGCAAAATGGAGCAAATATCCTCACCAAGGCACTCGGGAAGGATCAGCTTCAGGGTCATCTTCAGAGACTCGGCATTGGGCTGAGAAGGTAGTTCACCTATGGGTGGACATTGAGTGGGAGTATTAGATATACTCAATGCCCCACCCTCCTGGTAACCACCAGTGGTCCAAGGTGCTCAAGTTGTAAGGCCCCCATATGAGGAGAAGCCATGTGTGAGCCTGGGACACTGGATGGATCCTGACTTGCATGTCAGATGAGGTCTATCAATGAGACCGTTGATGGTAGAAAGGTGATTGTGTGGGAGCCTCTTATTCTTGCTGGGGCATGGGGGCGAGCTAGCCCCTAGCTATAAACGAGGCCCCGAGGTGATGGTATAGGGAATATTCCTTGAATATTCCATGGACGACTAGTCCGTTCCACCGACTAGGTTGATTGGTCGGCTTCACCGACAGGTTGATTGGTCGGTTCCATCAACTACATTGATCCGACTACTTCCCTCATAGCTATAAAGAGGCAACCTCCCCAATCCATTGTATCAGATCAGTTCAAATCAGATCTTCCAACAGAGATCTTCCAGTTAGTAGCTCTTCACCTAGTATCTCTGTAGATCGCCATCTAAGCTCCACTGTGGGAGCGCACGGGTGGCCGGAGCCATCATCTGTACTACATTAGTATTGAAGGAAAATTTTGTTCATCTCCAGTTTGCTGTGTACTCTCTATTCTTTGTTCAATTTCTGTTCCGCTGCGCCATGTAATTATTAGAGCTATATATAGCTTGCCCTAACTCAACCTAGTCCTCAACTATATATATGCCTATGATCTATGAATAGAATCACTTTCTTGGGAGCAACTCTTGTGTTAGTCTCTCTCCTCTTTCTCTTCCTCTCAACACAACTCTTGTGTCCATCTCTCTCCTCTTTCTCTTCCTCTCAACATGGTATCAGAGCTTGGCTATGCTCTAGCATGACTCTGAGGAGAAGGCGATATGTTTTCTTGTCAATCTAACAACATGATCATTCACAGAACGTTCTTTCTAATCGTTTCGACTACTTGATCGCTAGGTTTTGAGTTGATATGCAAAAGTTATCAAAGATGCATTGCAAATAAGCGTTATGCTCATGATTGATGAAAACGGTCTGTGATGGCTTGTTCGAAGCATATGCGCCGGTTATTTTGACTGGTTGGATCACTATATTCCGATTTTAGATAAGAAAGTTATGATTATATTTTTTTGCTGCCTACTGTCAATAAACTGGTAGAAGAGTGTTTGGACAGGAAGATGAGCACTCATAACAGAGAAGAATTGATCTAGGACATGAGGATGGAAACAGTTCATACTTTCATAGAATCAACAATATTTGAAGCAAAAGCAAAAGCAAATAAATAAATAAATAAATAAATATATATACTTAATGATAAGAAGCTTCCTGATACGGTGTCGCTCTCCCGCTTTCAATCTCCACCAGTTGATCACACCATCTTGCACTCAATATTTGTGTTCCCTTGGATTTAACACACTGGCATATCATGCTTTTACATTCCCACATGAAGAAATAAGATGCTCAATCACATAAAGCAAACTTCTTTAGCTATAGGACTCCATAAAATTTAGATGAAGAGGAGACCCAACACCCATCAGTCATATCCATAAAAACCAAGAGCGCAGGGTCGTTGTTGTAAGCATAGTCAATCTTTAGGGATCAAGGTCTTATCTAATCGATGTCAAGTAGAGTCTCAATCTAGGGTTGTTGTTGTAAGTATAGTCAATCTTTAGGGATCAAGATCTTATCTAATCTATGCCAAGTAGAGTCTCAATCTTATTGCTAAGAGCAAAGTAGCCCAATCTGCATGCTTTTGCAGTGATAATTATATGAGTTCAACAGACCAGAAAGTTGATTGAGAAAATCACTTGGACAAAAGGTTATCTATCATATGAAAGCAATTTTTTATTTCTCTTAGGTCATTAGTGAAAACAAGAGTTTAGTGCTTCATCACTTGTGGTTTCATGCTACTTTTGCAAAAGTAAAAGCCAATGATGCTTCACATATATTAAGCTAGTTTTTATTTAGTGCATCCTTTATTGACTAGTTTCTTATTTAGTTCATTGCTTTTTGAGTCTTTGTGTAAGTGCTTTGCTACTCAACATTCATACAACGTCCTTCAACCAAAGAGCTTTGTCAATATCTATACTCGGGTGCCTCACAAAACTTGATTGTTTTTCAACAATCACTATGACATACATCTATGTGTTGGAGCTTTTCTTTGCCTATTGGTATAAAGATAAACCAACTTTCTTTAATGTTGCACATGATTGGGAACCATGATATCATCGTAGTTTAGTACAATGCCTTGTTCTTGATATTCTACTTGAAAGGTTATGTTATTTGTATTCCACTACATTCATATGCTTGGTGCTTTATTCACAATGATAATACATGTATTATTATGTTTTGCTAGCAAGTTTAGCTATCGCTTCAAGTTTCCATAAATCTCGGTTAAAGAGACTTGCCAAATATTCTGTATCAAGCTTTACTTTCAACATGAGCTGATTGATTCAAAGGAGCTTCCAAAATATTTTGTATTATTTTGAAGGCTAGATTTTCTTCAATTATCTTATCATTTACTTTTGATTTCCTAAATGTTTTATGTCATTTTAAAGATGAAAGTTACTTTCAATTATCTTATGATTTTGAAAGTAGGTGCTATTTCATCTTTGTTAATCAAGCATGCCTATACCTAGGTCATCCATTGTATTTGATCTGGAGTAGGCTAAATATTATGTAGGTATGCTTGATATGCAAAAGAAAATGTCGATCTAATGTTTCTTTCTCTCTTATAAGCTAACATCTTGCTTGACTTGCTCATCATGTATTCAACACTAGCTTCACTTTCATAAGTTGGTCCATCTTATGAAAGAAAAGGACTTACTGAATGTTTTATGTTGTTAACATTTTAACATGTTTTATTTCAATGTTTCTTTTCTATTTAGCTTTGATATTATTACTCCTTGGATACGTTACTTCACATATGCAAAGGTGCTTCTCACATGTTTTCTTGTCGTTTTCAAGGCACTCGTTTATTTCCAACGTGAGCTCATATATTCTCTTTCATCACACTCGGTTGTTTCTCCGAGTACATGCAGGTTTGCACAGATGCCTAGATATAACCCAACAGATTAAATGCACATTCAATACCTACAGGATGAGTATATCTACTTTGTTTTTCATAGTCATCTATATTTACGAGTGCATGCAAGGTCTTGCTAGACCAATGATTTCTTCCTTCTTTGTCAATTAACTTATTGATGACTTATGGTATGTATTTAATTATTGGTTCAAGCAAGTATTATTTTTATTTCGCCCTTTATGTGGTGAGGTATACTTATACGTCTTTCATGATAAACACCTATGGCTGACTTAATGAGTACTAGTTTGGCCATGGCATCTATGGATTACTTATTGCATACTCGTTTGAATGTGGCAAGGTTCAATGTCTTTCACGTGACAATATTTATGAACACATATGGATAATTGCTTGAGTACTTATTTGGACATGGCATATGGCTAACTACTTGAGTACTTGTGTGGACGTGTTACATGGATTATTACTGACTCCTCATTTGGATGTGACACATATTTACTTGTCTGGACATGGTACATGGATTATTACTAAGTCCTCGTTTGGATGTGACACATATTTATCTGGCTTTCACGATGGACACATATGGATTACTTATTGAGTACTCATTTTGACATGGTCATATTGCATACTCATTTGCACATGGCAAGGTTCAACATCTTTTAGATGAATACATCTGGATTACTTCTTGAGTACTCATTTGCACATGGCACATATGGATTATTTATTAAGTACTCGTTTAGACGTGGCACATATGCATTACTATTGAGTACTTGTTTGGATGTGATCACTGCTCTCGGATGCCCATTTTCTTGGTTACTTCTAGATGTTCTTTGTAATCTTGGATGCTCATCTTTCCGGTTGTTCGGTACTTTCGGATGCAAAGAGGTTGTTATTTCATTCCCGCTATGATTATGTAAGCTGTGTCTAATCCACACAAGCTTGCCTCTTGTCATACGTGTGTGGCTTATTCTTGTTGTATTTTTTGTTATTCGATACTTCTAGTAGCCCAGTTGTTCAGTACTTTTGGGATGCCCAATTGTTCTTATTTTCGATTGTTCGGTACTTTTGACAGCCCAGCTGTTTGGTACTTTTGGGATGGTCAATTTTTTGGTACTTTCAGATGTCTGGATGCTCGTTGTATTTCTAGATTATTGGTTCTTGATTTGCAGGATCATTATGGGCTCGTATTTTTGACTATTCGGTACTGTCGGTTGCTCAATTGTTCGGTACTTCTGGGATGCTCAATTGTTTGGTACTTTTGCATGTCCAGATGCTCGTTGTGTTTCTACATTATTGGTTCTTGATTTGCAGGATCATTATGGGCCTTTCTGTTGTGTTGATATGGTTTCTTACACTACACAAGCAACATTTCAACTTGGCTTTATGGGACATATGAAATCCGATACTTCAAGATGCCAGAATACTCGTGTTTTTGGATTATTGGTTCTCAAATTTGCAGGAACTTTATGGGCCATCCTATTGTGTTGCTATGGCTTTCTTACACTACCCGAGAGACATTTCAGCCCTAGCTTTGTGGTCAAATCTCCCCTCCATACTCATCTTTGGAGTGACCGAGGCAATTTCCTCATACATTCATCCTTGGTATAATAGAAACGGACACTTGAATATTTGTTGTGTTCATATACGCTACATGAAATCGGTCATTTTATGTGGATAAGTTGTGCAAAACATGAAGACATGATTATAAAGGTTTGAGGAGGTTTGACTAGATTGAACTTGGAGACAACAAGTCTACTATTCAAATAAAGAGCTCAAACATCGAACTTGAAGATCTCAAACCCTGATTATGCATCATCACTATGTCAAACAAGTTGAGATTTCCAGCAAGATTTTTCTATTTTTCACACATACTTTGCACTGTATCATGCACCAAACATAGTGCCTACACTTTTCACTATACTATGGACAAGTGCTTGTCTTATGCCCTTGTACTATCTACATGCAATTTGCACTGTATCATCCAGCATTACACTGTATCATTTAAATCGGCATATGGCCATCCTTGTATATATATTTTTACATAGATATATATAGTGGCTCGGGCTTTTTCCTTGTACTCCCCAAGGGCTTTTTTTGTTCGTAGCTAGAGGGTCTAGTCCTCTTTCTCTTCCTCTCAATAGTAATTTAACAGATTCTTGCTCCAACTACTATTACTTGAACATTAGTAGAGATAAAATACAAAGGAAGTTCACGATATAAGGAGTAGAAAGAACGAAATCAATACTCACCAGTGCATATAGGATACAAGAAAAGATAATTTTTCAATATTGTCTACAATTGGAATCGGCAAAGAATCATTCGATACAAAGGCCGACCAATGTCACACTTACCCAGTTGTTTGTCTTCTTAGTAAACCAATACCTTTTGTCAAGTTATGAAGTTTAAGAAAAGAATTAATCATGTGGCATGACGGGCTATGCCATGGAGAAAAATAGATCATGCCAAAAAATTTATAAAGATACCACCACCAGACTTATCTCCACTTCAGGGTCATGAGGGAGAGTCTTGCTCGTGGGTCCGTAGCACCTCATTGGCCATGTAGGGTGGAACTACTACCAACCTATGTGATAACACATATGTCACACAGGTTGGCTCCATCTATCTCATGCAGTGGATAGTGTAATTTGTTTGATATCTTCATGTTTTTCTCAGTTCATCCAAAATAAAAAGTGTGTTCTTGCATCCATGCGGCCCTTAAGACATCTTGTTCCTCATTCTTTCCCTGAAAAAGTTTGCTTCAACATGATCACAAGGTCAAAGGAACATGGAGCACAAAAATCAAAAGATATGTTAGCTACGTGGTACTATAAAATAGCACAAACAAAAACATTTCTAACTCGGTTGATTTGATGCCCCGAAATGGTTGAATTGGCTTGCAACATGCTTACAAACATCCCATAAACATATGAATAGAGATAGAAAGAGAGAGAGGGGGAAGGATAAAGCACACACAAGATAGATATTGGCAAGGGCGAACCCAATCAAGAGAGGTTCTTTCCAAGATCATGGGCTTCTTGATCTTTCACACACACAATTTCATAAAACACATTGATTCACAAGTGTGCGCGGCCCATATCTCAACTAATTTTAATCCAAGTGCTTACATTCATAAATTTCATTGCAGCATTGCTTCATCAATGACCGTGTGAGTGCGGTCAATGATGCAATTACAAATACAAAGAAAAATCAAATCTTGTGACCTGCAACGGCTAGGTGATTTATAACTGAAGGACCTGAAGAGTGTGACCTTGGAACTTGAAGATCGCAGTGGACAATTCCTCCTGAAGATAAAGATGAGTGACGTGATGATAATGCCAACTTGAATGGGAGCGGGCAATCCCACTCCATTCATTATTCAACCCAATAAGTTGGATGAGGAGAAATTTGAATTCGAAATCCAGAAGCAGAATGATGTCTTCTATTGTTATAAGGACATCCAAGTAGATTCATGTGGATGATTGGCATAGCAATTGTATTTCGCTAGGTGTTGAAGAAGATTAGATATTATTTTTGAATCCACCTCAAGGATCCGCTTTAGTGAAGACCACACAAACACCTTTAGCGTGTCTAGATCCAACGTCTTACATCTCAATGTCTAGATCCAATGATCCACCACTCTCCAATCATCCTCCCAAACCTCTCCTTAATAGAGAAAAGAGATTTAAGTCGTGGTTTTTTCTCTCAGACTCAATAAAAGTTTTACTTTTTTTAATAAAATATTTGAGAAAAATTTCAAATGTCAGACGTTACTTGTGAATTACTTAATGTTTGGCCTATAAGATGAGAACTATAAAACAATGCTAGCCAAAAAGAGATAAAATAAAGGTTATTCTTACACATTTGAGTTTTTAAAGGTCAAAATCTCATCTCAATATGTAGTTTGTTGGTTTTGTACACTAAAACTTAAAATAAAGGCTAGGAAAAATAAAAAGGGGTATTTTGCAATTATTGCTCGTTAAAAAAAAAGTAGATGTTTGTTTTCACTTCCAATGGTATAAAATGTCTCCGTGGAGAGATAATCATAAAATAAAAAATTTAAACCATGGATGACCAGCATCTAGTTATGAGGATGAGTTCCATAGGTCCTACTTCTTTTTCCCTCAATTGCTACTAGATTGACCACCTTGGTCGTACTTGTTTGTAGGCATTTTTTTACCTTGGAATTTTAAAATTCTTTAATAGATGTAGAGATTTGGGTATTTCCTTGAATAAGTATAGGCATGTGGGTATTTCCTATGTCAAAGTTGGTGTTTTGCTTGGTCTTATCATCCCTCAAGAAGGCATCAAAACTAAGCATGGTAAGATTCAGGCTATAACAAGTTGAACTGGGTTGAGGTATTTTATGGGATTAATCAATTTTTATAAAAGATTATTTTTGATTTTGCCAAGATAGCAGGTCCATTGTATGAACTTACCAAGGACACGAAGTTTTAGTGGGCTAATAATTTTTATGTTAGGATTATTTATCTCTAGTAAACTATTTGGGGAAGAGTGGTGTTGCAAGGTGTGATTTCATGGCCACTTGTCAGGAAACACTTAGATGTGGCTACATATGTATGCCTTCTCATCTTCTTTCCCTTTGGGCTCCTTACAGTTTGAGGTCAAGGTCCTTTTCTCTATGAAGGTTGAATCCAAGAATTCAGGGAGGTCGCCTATCCTCTGGCAGCTCATAGACATTGGGAAACATCTTTAATATGCTCCAGGGGGTTCCTAGATGTTGGCAAGATGGTGTTGAGGTGGTTTCCTCTGATATAAGGTTGGGTGTGTGTTGCCTTAACGAAGGAGGGAAAGCATATTCATTTGGTGGAAGTAGTGTGGATGGAATTGCTCCAGTCTACATGAATTGCATGTGTTGCAGATCATCTATTGTAGCCTATGTGGCTCTAATTAGCTAACTGTGTGTTAGATTGTCTTGTTATTTTATGCAACACGTGTTAGTATTTGTAGTGTTGCTTCTATTCAGAACATTGCTAGTTTGGGGCTGAGTATGGCTGAGTGTTTTCTCAATTGCAGAGTCATACTAAATCAAAATCCAAAAGTCAAATAATTGGTATCCGAGCCACTTTCTTTAAAGAGCATGTGAAAACTATTCAAGGTTTCTAGGTTGTTCTTTGAAGATTGAAATGGATAGCTGGTATAAAAACTCCTCCAGTAAGTTGGGTTTGCCAGAGACCTCTATCATAAGGTTTGACGGAAGGAATTTTCCTTCCTGGAAACTCTTTTTTTGTCTCCTTCTTAGGGAAAAGGGTTTGTGGGGAGTTGTTTTTGGTACTAAGAAGAAACCTACCAAGAATCATAAGTTGGAGAAAATGCAGGAATGGGATTAAAAGAATGAAAAAGCCTTAGGTCTTCTAGGTTGAGCTTTGGGTGTCGACTTCTCCATTAGGTAGATATTATGAAGACAACTGCACAAAACTGGAATATGTCAAAAGCTTTATCAAGGCTACAGTCAAGATTTCAAAGATTATGTTAAAATCGTAACTCTTTGTACTACAAATGGGTGATGGAGATGCCCTTGAAACGCATCTCAATAGGATGCAATCAATTGTCAAGAAACTTCAAGCTTTAGGAGTGTGAGTCAATGATGATGATGCCAAGTCCATCCTCTTTACAAGCCTTCCAACAAGGTACAATGAATTGGTCTCAATATTGCAAGTAGACTTTGATGAAGTTACTTTTCAAGATGTGGTTACAATGCTACTTAGTGAGTAAAGGAGAGTAGAGGTGAGCACTATAGGCACCAACAAAGAGCATGCCTATGCAATCAAAAGAAAAGAAAGAATAACGATATGGTGGCAAGAAGATCATGATAGCTTGCAAATATTGTGGATGAGAAGGCCATGAGGAGAGGAATTCCTACAAAAATGAGTATGATGCCAAAAACAAGGAAGACATAAATTAGAAGTTATGTTTCATTAAGGAATAATACAAGACGGTTTAGTCTAGTAGCAGACACTAGTAGTAATTGATGTAGATGAGGACTATGAATTATGAAGTGACCTATCTTGAGGTCAACATTTATTTTGTATGGATGATGTTTCTTTTTTATACTGGATTTTTCCCACTCAATTTATGTGCGGGTGCTAGGAATATTTAGCTCTAGTTAACTATGTGGGGAGGAGTAAGGTGTGAGTTAGTGGCCACTTGGCAGACTCCAATTAACACACTTAGACGTGGCTACATATGCATGGCTTCTCATCTCCTTGTCTTTTGGGTGCATGATGGTTCAAGATCAAGGTGCTTCTCTCTATGAGGGTCGATTATAGGAATTCAAAGAGGTAAGCAGACCTCTAGGAATTCACGGAGGTAACTTGACCTCTAGCAGCTCATAGGCACTAGGAAAAATCTTTTATAGGCTCCACAGGGCTCCTAGGTGCTTATAAGATGGTGTTGAGGCAGGTTGGGTGTTTGTCGCCATAAAAAAAAATCAGAAGCATCTCCATTTTATTGAAGCTACATGTGTGGATACGCTCGTCTACACAAACTGCATGCATTGTAGATCATATGTAGTAACGTGTGTGGCTCTAGTATCTAACTGTGTGTCAAGTTGTCTTCATCATTTTATGTAGCACGTGTTGGTCTTTATAGCGTTGATTCCATTTAAAACACTTCTATGCTTTTATAGCTAAGTGTACCTGAGTTTTCTCTCAATTTCAAATTCGTTGGAAGCTGCAACAAATTTGATAGGGGTGATCTACTTGTTCTAGTCATCATCTTTCAGTTTAATGCATGGTGTTATATTTTTGTATGAGGAGTATTCATCATTTTAAGTGCTAGTTTTTTTCTAAATCAAGCTCTAAATTCCAACGTTTTCCATTTCATTTCACACAATAA
Source organism: Dipteris shenzhenensis (assembly GCF_047967505.1). Taxonomy (NCBI): domain Eukaryota; kingdom Viridiplantae; phylum Streptophyta; class Polypodiopsida; order Gleicheniales; family Dipteridaceae; genus Dipteris; species Dipteris shenzhenensis. The sequence continues at coordinate 32,214,118 of NC_141620.1, forward strand.
AGAAGCATGCCTCTGAAACACCCATTCTAGGACATCCAAGAAGGGATGTTATATTTCATGTTCATGTATTTAAGGAATAACTTTGCTTGGTATGCAACCAAGTAGCTTTTTAAAAATCTTATCTATAGATATGGTTGCCTAATTGAGTTGAAAGAAACTCATTTTATGATTGAATTGTTTTTGTTATTGACAAAGGTGTTTATGGTCATACACTGGGTTGCTACAACATACTACCCCATGTGTAATGGCTAGGCTAAGCTGACTGATAAAACTCTTAAATTCGTTCTCACAACAAAGACAATGAGTACACACTACTGAGATAGGGATACAAAAATCAGTTTAACACCAGTGAGTACACAGTAGTGAGAAAGGGATACAAAAATGTGATGAACTTATTGGACATCTTATAAAGTCACAATCAGTTTAACACCATTTTGAATGGTTTTTGGGTTCAATGTCTTGTTCCAATGGAGTTTCTAGCCTTGATCCTAGGTGTTACTCCACTAAAAATCATCTTGGTAAACTTGAGGCAATCAAGAGGCAATTCTGGTAGCTGAATGAGCTAGATGAGTCAATTCTGGTAGCTAAATGAGCTAGATGAGTCAAGGTGATTCAAAGGAGGAGAAAATCCTAGCACAACCAGCATATATATTTAGAAATTAAATTTGAAAAGGGAATGTTGGTGTTGATGTAATGCAAAGGAAGGATAGTTGAAGACCAATGTTAAATTTGTTGGAATGGGGCATATAGGCTGATTGATGTTCATGAGAATGGCATAGTTCATTTGTCTAATTAGTAATGCCAGGTGCTTCTTGTATTGATCAATAGAAGACAAGTTAAGCCATATAGAACTACCACAGGGAGCTTGACATGAGTGAATAGCTCACTGGTCCCTAGATGACTTCCACATGGTAGCAAGTCACTTAAAATCACTAACTAAGACAATAACAATGAGTTTGTTATTGACAAGATGTCAAATGGGACCCTAAATTTGGAAATGCATCTTGTCCAATGAGTTGTTGCTACATGAAAAAGCAAGATCTGTGAGGATTCATTGCTTCACAATTTGAACTCACATTACCTTTCCTTACTTCTCCATGCTCATCTTTGCACATCCAACAATCACTATACTCTGCTTCATGCTACCACTCCCATTATTGATCTCCATTATGTCATCAAATACCTTTAAATGTGGAGAGAGGCCAGCCAAGAAATAGAAGTTATCTTTGCAGAGTCTTTGCAGCTTCAGGGTCATCCAATTGAACATCCCCCTACCACAGTAAATAATTTAGAGGAGCACCCTTCACGACATGGAAATTGACCATGGCATGGTGTGTGGAGTGAAGTTGTAGTAGTGGAACTACTCTAATCTTATGAAATGGATACTCATAGAATCATCATCCACATAGGAGAGTCCATTTGGATAAATGGATCTATGCCAAAGTAATCTAACTTACCACAATATAACTAGCTCATCTAAGCATATCCCACTCTTGAATGTGGCACTGTTATGAAAACATCTTTGTGTCAAAAACCTTCCATCAGTCTAGGGATATGAAATCAATAAGGACTTCAATGTTAAAATGGCTACATTCTTTCACTACCACCAACTTTGCGAATTGCTCTTTTGTATATTTTTACAATATATGCCGAAGTTTTTTCTTTTAGAGATGTATCAATACTCTCCAAAAACATAGTTCCCTTGGGAGTAATGCACATTACATTTATCAAGGGTCTTTCCTGCTTGCTAGTCCATCCATCAAATGCAAGAGTGCACCCATATGTAGGAATAAAGTCCAATATCTTTTTTTTCAAGCAATCCGCCACAGTTTGTTTGACTCTATCAAGATGATCGGTACACATTTTATTATAATCTGGCAAAATAAATCTTGGTCTAGCACATGATTTCAAGGCATTACAAAATGTGTCATCTCTCATGACATTGAATGGTATACCATTTTTAACAAATTCTTCTGTCCATCTTAAGTGCTTTTCATGCACTTGTTGTCGAAGAAATCCATCCTCCATAGAAGATTGTTCTCCCTTTTTTTTCTTCTTTACCTGACAGAAATTAGTCACATCAAAACTCACCTGTGATTCGCTTGCTAGCATATCTACATCACCTTCATGTATGGATACATTCCTCGCATTTATTGGTGCTTCTCTTTCAACCATCTCATCAACCTCAGTGGAGCCTCAGTGCTCACATCTTTTTGATTTGTACAATTTCTTATTAGGGTCGGATTAACCACTTTCTTCACTTTCTCTAAAGATGATTTGCATAACGGAAGAACATTAGACGGAGTGCATGTGCAAGCTCCAACATCACTGCCTATTCTGAGAAAATGTTGCTTGATGCGAGTAGAACCACCTATGAACTTGTGTCCACAATATTTACACTGCAAGAAAGAGACTGAGGCATGTACTTTTCGTATCTTCATCACGTATGACCAAATCTTGCCGTGCACCATGCTTTTAAGTTGCCAAAAACAAAATGCAAAAAAACTAATTTGAGTATACCATAGAAATATATTGCAGTACACATTTTATAAAAAACAACACATATCCTTTGGAAAACACATTCAAGCATGCAATATATTAATTGTCATTCAATCATGCTCTTTTAAAATAATTTACATTCTATTGAAATAATATTAAATATTCATTCAAAAGAAAGTGTAAGAAAGAGACAACTCTTCTAATAACTTTTAAAACTTTCAATTCTTACACTTTAAAACTCTTTGTATTCTTTCACATTCTATTGAAAGAATATTACATATTCATTCAAAGAAAGTGTGAGAATACAAACGCAAAATAAAATCATATTTCTCACATGAGGTCTTGGCAACTCAACGAGGAGATCCTAGAACTCCCACATACAAAAATTCCCACAAGAGATCTAAGGAACTCAACAAGGAGATCTTAGAGCTCCCACAAACTAATTTAATAATTTCATAGACACGAAAACTAGCCCATTTCTCACAAGAGATCTAAGGAAGTCAACAAGGAGATCCTAGAACTCCCACATAAAAAAATCCTCATAAGAGATCTAAGAAACTCAACAAGGAGATCCTAGAACTCCCACAAATAAATTTCATTGACACAAAAACAAGCCCATTTATCACAAGAGATCTAAGGAACTCACCAAAGAGATCCTAGAATCCCACATACAAAAATCTATTCACATGAGATCTAAGAAACTCAACAAGGAGATCTTAGAACTCCCACAAACAAATTTTGTAGACACAAAAAAAAGCCCATTTATCACAAGAGATCTAAGGAACTCACCAAAGAGATCCTAGAACTCCCACATACAAAAATCTATTCACATGAGATCTAAGAAACTCAACAAGGAGATCTTAGAACTCCCACAAACAAATTTCATAGACACAAAAACAAACATATTTCTCACAAGAGATCTAAGGAACTCAACAATGAGATCCTCAAATTATCACAAATAAATTTATCTCACAAGAGATCTAAGGAACTCAACAAGGAGATCCTCAAACTATCACAAATAAATTTATCTCACAAGAGATCTAAGGAGCTCAACAAGGAGATCCTAGAACTCCCACAAACAAATTTCAAACACATAAATATCTAAATTATTTTTATCACAAGAGTTCGAAGGAACTCAATAAAGAGGACCTAGAATTCCGACAAACAAATTTCATAGACAAAAAACAAACATATTTCTCACAAGAGATCGAATCTAAGGAACTCAACAAGGAGATCCTCAAACTCTCATAAATAAATTTATCTCACAAGAGATCTAAGGAACTCAACAAGGAGATCCTAGAACTCCCACAAACAAATTTCAAACACATAAATATCTAAAATAATTTTCTTCTTCTTTTTCTTTTTAGATCTCTTATGCTCGGCTTAGGAACCAAGCGTGAGATAAGAGAAATAAGCAAACAATGAGGTTATATGCAAAAAAGTAGGAATGTATTTGTCCTAATACAAGTTTATTCGTACGAATACTTTATTCGTATGAATAAAAGTTATTCGTACAAATATGTGGGGATGATGTGGCGATTTATATAAAAAATGTGACATGTCACCGTTTTTTAAACCGATTTTTTCTTCCATTCAAATCATTCAAGCGATTTTCTTGATTTTTTCGAATCATGAATTTGATTTTTTCTACTTAGTAGACAACCATGTGCCCTTGCTTCATTAGAAAAAGGAAACAATGAGATCCCTAAACACTACCGACAAGACAATTGGCTCTCAATGGCCACTTATGGTGCACCAAGAGGAGAGATTAAAGGCTCTCATTAATTTTAATGTCAAAGTTACTTGGAGGAATATGGAGAATGAGGCACTTTGACAATGAGTGGGGACACTCAAACATATTTGGGCACTTCTCAAGGATCTTTACCAACCTACGGAGCACCCAGGTGTACCTCCAAAAAGAAAGGATCTTGAGGATGATGAGGATGCCACTGGACAAGGAAGTCTAGCTCAAGTCATGGAACATGGTCCTAGTAGTGATGAAAGATAGCTCAGTCATAGGAGTGTAAACAATCTATTGAAAGAGGTGTTGACATGGAATAACAAATTCTAATGGATTCCAAGCTTGTAAGTTAAGATTTCCATGGGGCGGGTCGTTTTGATAAGGTCACATAACTTATTCCCTCTACCATTTTGACAATGAAGACCAGTTGCACTTTTGAGGCACAAATTTTATGGATTATAGCACATAAGAGTAGAATAGAGATGGTGCAAATGCGTAGGTTACCTCGATGCATCTAGAGCCTTCTCTAGAGTACATATGAGGACTAATAGGAGTCAACCCCCTAGGCCTTTGTACAAATAGACCACAAATGTTTTGAACGTCCTACACACTCTATTTGATTTCACCAAGAGTTCTTCAATGCTTTAACTAGATGACTAGGGTAGTGTTGGTTTGAGTGGGCTACATTTGTTTTCATTGTTTGGAACTTTCATATATGGTAGATAAACATATGGAATCTTTTGAAGATGAGAGTAAAATTTCTCTATACCTTGTAAATATGTTGCCTTCGATAACGAAGCAATTGGCCTCCTATTTTACACAGCTATTGCATTTGGTAGAGCAGTTATCAGGATTGCCCTAATGGAGATTGGTACCTATTGTGAACATATGATTACTTTGTATCAACCCTTTTATGAAAAATGGAGTACGCCATGACATAATGTGATTTAAAGATACAACTCTTTTTATAAGGATAGGAATTGAAACTATCCAAACCTTACTCAGATAGTCAGGGATTGAATAGATGCCTGGCAAAGACAACGTACACTAGTCCACATCCAGGGTATCTTCCCTTGGACTCCACATTCCTTGACCAGGCAATGCAAGGAAGTGTGGTAGATCCCATGGATTTTCTTGTGTATAACAAAGAAATGGCCCATTGGCAATAGATCCATACCTCCTCCATCCAAAAAGCATGAACTTCAGGGATCGGTCATACTGATTAGCATAGTAGAGAAATATCTTTTGTATCAACTTTGAAGTCACAACCCCTAGTTCCCGAGCAACAACAACATCAAGAGGCTAGACATAACTTCGCAAATGGCAATCCATAAAAGGGACTCCAACACTGAAATAGAGGATAGAATGAGTCTAACAATATTTGTGAGGTCATAGCTCGAGATAAGCCCAGGAGAGTATTAGCACCCTAGCTAGGCAATAACTCAAGGCAAGTCACGAGTCAGGTTGTGCTTTCTTGGGCTTTTCTTGGGTTTTCTAGATACCAATGGGTAAAGCAGTGTGCTTGAATATTTCAACAAGAGGCAACTATGAGCCAATCAATACAAGCAGTCCAGCAATATAAATGAGCTATGAAGGTGGCTAGCTCAATTGCCTTAGTCTAGGCAGAGCGTCTAAGTATATAAGAGTAGACTATAAGTTGTATAATGGGCTTTTATCTAAAGTAGTCATGTATTATGGTGTAGAATGCTAGGAAGGTAGTGTCTGAGCTACTATGCTCATGGAATTTCAAAGCCTTATGCAAGGAAAGTGGAAGTGGGTGTGTGAGTCTAGAGTTGTGGTTAGCATCTATGAGCTATTTTGTATTCAACATATTATTGGGATTAATAAATTTGCACATTAAATTGTGTTATATCATTGTCTTTACTGAATTCTGCTTGAGTGATCTATCACCCATCTTCATATGGCCGTTTTCCCACCTATTAGAAACCCCATCTCAAAGAATTTTATAGTTGGAATCTATTTCTACACCTTGCATGGAGCAACAAACCTAGCAAATCAAACTTAGTACATCAAGAGCGAGCACCTTCCTATTGATCTGAGCAACCACCTACATCAAGTTGGGCATTGCATTATGGTCATACCTAGGGTGTCACTGAGAGAAAAAGCCATCAACAATAATATGATCCATCAATGCATCACCATCTCCCATATGGAGACTTTTCTACTATGCCTTCAAATCCATGTGACCAATGTCTTGCCCTCGTAAATGGATGTTAGCATAATCCACGCCTCATAGACGTGTGTCAAATGCATCTCTTGTGCAATCATTTTATTCATTGTGAATTCTATACAAATGTCTAATAGATTTGGCATTCATTTCATCATAAGCATCCTTGACTACTTATGTGGCATTCTATGCTGGAGGTGACATGTTTTCATGAAAAGGTGCCCATAACTTCCTTAAGAACATAGATTATTTATTTGGGATTTCCAAATATGAAAGGTAATTTCCATCAAACACTAAAGTATTTTGCACACCAAATTCTGCCATTAATGTCATCTTGGTGATGAATCAAGCCCTTATGTACACTAATAGTTGGTTTTCTGGTTTCATGACCCACCAAGTTTCCCAAAACATCCGATTGAACAATTGCACAATGAAGAGAAATATGTGATAACTAGTCTAAAGGGCACTGTTTTAGTATAGCATTGTGCAACAAATTTTAGGATAACACGGCAGTACTGTAGGGATAGCAAGGTAGTAATGTAGGATAAGTTACTGCCATCCTAGTGGTTGGTTGCACTAGGATATTAACAGCCACCAGCGCAGTGCTTTGCTTCTATTATTACAAGATGAATGGATTTGTAGGATGTGTGGATTCATTATGGGAAACTAGAATGGCGATTGTTGGGATATACTAAAAATAAGCATGGGATGAAATCTGATAGTTAACGAAACAATAACCAGTCTAAAGGGCACTGTTTTAGTATAGCACTATGCAATACATTTTAGGATAGAATGGTAGTAGTGCAGGATAAGTTATTTCTAGTGCGGTGGTTGGGTGCACTGGGATATTAACTCGGGGGATTCACCTCAAAAAAATTTAGTGTACCACGTGCATTCAAAAGGAGGGGTATTTTAATTCAACTTTTTGAAAAAATTTAAGAGGATTAGAATAACAGGAAAGGTTTTTTAATTCAAATTTAGGAAAAAATCACTTAGTTCATTAGTAAAGAGGGGTGTTTTTATTGGGGAAAAAATTTTAGTTGAGGGGTTTTTTAAATACCCCTTAAATGCACGTGATACATAGGGTTTGTTAGTAGTGCACCTGTGAGGATATTAATAGTCACCAGTGCAGTGGTTTGCTTCTATTAAGAGTCACCAGTGCAGTGGTTTGCATACTACAATATTCTTAAGGCTTTGTTTATTGTATGTTGAATGCATGCCCATGGAGAGGTTGGATGTAAGCCATGTTAAAACATCATAGGCATCAAATCATTGAGTTTTTCTTGCGGTAGAATCCACGTGCTGATTTAAATTGAGAGGAGTGCCATCTGACCACACCCAATGTTGTTTTATATTTTTTGCATGGGATTTTCCTTTTTCATCCATTCCCAATACAGTAGAAAAGCATGTTGCACAAATAAGATGTCATGTTCCCTATCATCTAAAATGTAGAAATGGTACATGTGTTGCACTGACCTGGACTCCTGTGAGTCAACAAGCAGATTGGCATCAGATCTGGAAGAATCTAGCAAATGATTGTACATGATATGCACAAGAATTGTTATTTGCTTGTAGTAATAGTGCTCAAGCACTTTGTATCTCATCTTGTTCTTGAAATGAATAATTCTCATCAAAATCTATGACAAAGAAAATAGAGTCATGGGAAACATTGGCACAGCACATCTTGAATTGCTTATCCTATGAACTGGCTGTGAAATTGTGAAGCACACATTTTGGGATGGATTGAACCACATGACCTATAAGCTCCCTTGGCTAAGTGCACTTATATGACAATAGCCATCTCTTTTTATCAAATCCTTCAACATTGACATTTTCAAATCTCCTCCATTTTAGAGAAACATGGTTTCCTTTCCTCATTTCATTTGGATAGACATGAAATGTCTTCTTCTTCAACTTCAAACTACAAAATCTATGACAAATACAATAGTATCAAGGGGAAAATTGGCAAGGCATGTCATGAACTGCTTATCGTGCCAACAGGTCGTGAAATCGTGAAGCACATATTTTGGGATGGAACACTTATTTCATTAATTTTGGACTCATATGTCTACTTTTAGACTATTCCTTAAAATTCTTCCCAACTGAAAAGTTTACTTTATGAAACTGTCATTCGAGAATCAAAAGTTTACTTTCTGGCACTATCATTTTCACATAAGACATTATTTCAAAATATCTCTCTACAATGTTGTACAAATAATGCAAAAACTACTATTAAATCCTAAATTTCTATTTCTTGTTTATAAGAATCATATTCTTAAAATAAAAAATCCGAGTTATTAGTTTAAATCCATGAAAAACCATGCTATTGAGGATTCACAACATTTTAAAAATGTATACATAAGAGACCTGTAAGACTCTTTTTACTTTCAATGCAGAAAACTATAACACTCTTGAATATTCAAGAAATTAAAAGGTTTATATACACATGAGACATGATGGAAGCCTCTTTTGTACTCCAAAAAATAGCAATATCTATGCTTGCAATTTTACATTATCATGTCATAAGTTTTACAACAAATATTGCTCTAGATGAGTCTTTGTACAAAGGATCTCCTGTGGCCTTTTCAATAATTTAATTTTTCCTTTACAATGAGTTTAGTACAAATGGGCGATCCAAACATTTGCTTGTTTGAATGTCCTTTTCTATCATGATCACAGAAATGAGCGATCCAAACATTTGCTTGTTCAGAATGTCCTTTCTGTCGTCACTTGTCGCTTGGGTGCCATCTTCATTCACTCTCATCTGACAACCACCACCACCTTCACTCTTTCTCGATATTTGAATGGTGTTATCATGGGCATTCTTCATTTGCGCTATCTCCTTCTACTTCCTCCCGGGCGAGCATCTTTGTGAACTCTGTAATGTGCGTAATAATTGGTTGCGGTAATTTTATTTTGTCTTCTACATCATACCCCATGTGCTTCTTTGTTTTCTTTGACCTTGATTTCCAGGATACTATGACTGTCTCTGTGGAAAGTCTTGAAATTGCTTCATGGTTTGGGACCCATTCCTTTTTCAAACAACTACTATACAATGTACTGTTATCTTGGTTCTCCTTCCTGCCCCTTGGCTCATACCATACCGCTGTAAATGTTGTAGCTCTCCCCCGGTCATCCATGCTCACGTCAACTACTTTTGCAACCCAAAACTTCACGTTCTCATGTTCATCATCCGATGGTCGAACTGCAACAAAACAATGGACATCTATGTCTATTTGTGGCATAAACTCTCTCTTCTTGGGTCCACAATATGGACATGGGAGCAACGATTCAAACTCATTTTCAAAGAGACCACATGCTGGACGCAAGTCATTACCAACATTTGGCCAAAATAAAGGCCGTTCTGCCTTAATATCATCTTCTCGCATTTTTGCAAGGTCCTTTATCAATTGGTAGGTCTTGCTAATTACAACAGTAGTGTGTTCCTTCCAAGAGGGCTTCCAATCAGGAAATCTCCGGAGCATTTCCTCTTTGTATGCAATAAAAGCTTTTAAGCCTTCTATTTCACCTTTGGATTTCTCGCTGAATTCTTTTATAGGAGCCCATGTTGGATGCATTTCTTTGCTCGGGATTGAAGTTAAGAGAGAGTAAGGTTCTTCAGGTTCCCATTTTGTATCAAGAGAATAGTGTTGCCATTGCATCACTGGTTTTTCATCCTTTAAGAAAAATCGAAAATAGTGTGGAGCGCTATGACCAATCAGGGCATCACCACCTTTTTGTATGAAAGGTAGAATAAAGCTCTTCCAATCATACATCCTCTCAACCATTGAGCATATTGTTCCTTCCTTACGGCCACCAACTTGCCTCTCGCATTTTCTTATCAAGTCATCCATTGTCTCCATGTCCTTGTGTTTTAGTTCTCTTGAAACTGTGCTAAATACCTGATCGATATCCTCGTGTGTGTGCCCAACAAACAAAAACCCAACTTCAATCTCATTGAAGATTCTGTGAGCGATTAGCATTGAGCAAAATGCAAAGAAGAGTACATTCTTATTCTCTCTTCCGCAATTGTCTGCTTGTATTCTCAAAGTTGCTGGTAGGCGACCTTTTTCTGCATGTACATTGTGAATTGCCTTCATAACGGATGTTACAACTTGATTGCTATCGTGTAGATGCAAGGAATCAATCCATATGTTTGCAAAAAACTTAAATCCGTGCACTAACACTCCACATAGATGTGTCTTTAAAAAGTATTTGCCTTGTAGCTTAGGTGGAGTGTTAACGACGAATCGAGGTAATGTTGTTGTATTTTGATCCATACCATCTACAATAATGCACATGTACTCATTTGGGTGAGAAATAGCTTGCTCCTTCCAAAATGCATATTTTATTCTAGAATGTCGAACAAGTCCATGATGAAATTCTCTCTTTCTTTTGTAAGCTTCTTTTTGTTCTGGAGATGTTGCACTCTCAAGTGCTCACTTTAGATCATCACAGTCGTTGCACTTTGACATTTTTTGCCTCTTTGGGATTTTAACATGTCCAAAGCTTTTTTTCCAAAGAGTATACAAAGTATGAAAAGATGCCGGTGCATGCCCTCTTTGCCTCTGTGTTTCTCCAATAGAGTTAAATACTTTTTTTTTGGTCAAACCTATCGGAAGATGCATTTCTGATAGGTGGGGTTGCGGTAAAGCATTTTCATAAATGTAATCTTTCAAAATTGCTGTTGCCGCAACCGTTGAGGCTCTTGTTTTGGGCCTTCCTATGTTTCCATGAATGTTAAATTTAACTCCATACTTTGCTTTATTAGCCAAATTCCAATATGTGCCATGTGATAATCCTGTAATAATGCGATATGCATTATTGCATATACTTTTTCCATTTATAAGAGGCCTTATTTGATGTCCTGAACTTCGCCTTCTCTTATCATTTACAAGAAAGCAAGACAATCTCGTGAGTAGGTATTCATTTCTTCTGCTTCCTTTCCTTTGCCAGACATGTTCTCTACAACCCTTGATGTCATGTAAGTTAATGGATCGCATACATGTATGCTTACAGCATGTAGATCGCATTGCTTTTAGCATAACATCTTCATTCATTACTCTTATTCTCTTTGGTTGCTTTTCTGGATCTGCCTGCACTCGTTGTCTTTTCATGCATCTGTATGTCCGTTTTGGGACCTTCTGTTCCTTCTTATTTGGATTTGTGTAGTTCTCCTTGTAAGATTTATTTGTCACGTTGTTTTCATGAGATGTTGCATCCTTGATCTTATCACTCTGACAGTCAAATACTGAATATTCCTTTGTTGATGTCATCCTTGCTTTTGATACATTCGTCAAACCATTTGTAACATTTACAAGTTCACAATCAAAGTCAAACACCGAATAGTCCTTTGTTGATCTCATCCCTACTTTTGATACAATCGTAGAACCACTTGTCACAATGGCATTAGAGTGTCCCGAATGATCTTCAAACTCATCTATTCCTGAGAGAACATCACTCATTGATGCACTTTCTATGGATTTCATAACTCCATAGTCAGTGGTGATAGAGTGTCCAGAATGATCTTCAAACTCATCTATTCCTGAGAGAACATCGCTCATTGATGCACTTTCTATGGATTTCATAACTCCATAGTCTTGAAACTCCTCTACTCCAGAGAGAACATCACTCATTATACTATCGTGCATGATTTCCATAATTCCATAGTTACCTGCTTTGACTCCAAGAACTTTATCAGTATCCATGAAGCCATCCATGCTTGAAGATATAACACTTTTCACATCTTTGCCCAAGTTCTCAATGTGCATGAACTCATCCACCCTGGATAAGGCATCACTTGTGAAATATTTTTCTTTCTCGGTACCAATGAACTCATTGACTTCTGATAAGACGTCAGTGCTATAGTTGAGTGCATTGGAATCATCCATCTCTGAAGGAATAGAGCTTGGTACATTGGCATATTCTTTCAATTCTTTGATGTTGTAGTATACATTATGTTTATCATTAAAAACCACATGCCGAGTCTTTCCAATCTTTAAAAATTGCATGCTCCATCTCAAATCCTTACCTACCTCATAGTAGGGACCATCCAATGACATTGAGTTATCATCCATACCATCATCAGTAACTTTTTGAATTCTCATCTGCGCAAATGTCCAGTGTTCAACTTGTTCAAATCCCAAGACTTGACCTTCTGCTACATACTTATTTGTAAATGATAACATTTGTAAAATATCTCCCACTCTAAAATCCAAAGATATGCACTTTGTATTCCTGATGACATGTGTTGGATAAGTCTCATCTCTGTCCCATGCAATAAATGCTTTGTTGGAAGTATTATAGGGCATAACATCTCTCTATATCTCCTAATGGACCGATAATTGGTATGACTCTCAATAATTCTTTAACCAAGTCCCACATCAAATCTTGACCCATAAATAGGTCTATACATGCTTTTTTATTTTACAAATCCACGTCATGCACACTACAACACGTGAGGGTCACCAACGTTGGTTTTTCATAACCATGTGCGGCATCAATGGTCAAAAGAAGACAAATGTTTTTAGTAATATAATACATGATGGTGTAAAGATTATGGATAGGCTTTATTGCATTTGGAGTATCATAGCATATTGTTTTAGGTTAGAGAACCCTTTCTTTGTCACAATGCGACAATAAATATTTATGCTAGGTTTAGGTCAAATCCATGCTTTATATCTTGTAATGGACTGAGACATGGTATGCTTGTCATTCATGTTAGATATGCTCAATGCCCCACCCTCCTGGTAACCACCAGTGGTCCAAGGTGCTGAAGTTGTAAGGCCCCCATATGAGGAGAAGCCATATGTGAGCCTAGGACACTGGATGGATCTTGACTTGCATGTCAGATGAGGTCTATCAATGAGACCGTTGATGGTATAAAGGTGATCTATGTGAAATTGAAGGAAAATTTTGTTCATCTCCAGTTTGCAGTGTACTCTCTATTCTTTGTTTAGTTTCTGTTCTACTGCATCGTATAATTTAACATGGTATCAGAGCCTAGGTGGCTCTAAGGATCAAAGAGTAGAAGAGAGGCGAGGGCTTCACCAGCATATGGAGTGATGGCAGTAGGAAGTGGATTGAGTTCAGTAGCTGCAGCTGCATCAGCTTCACCAACAATCCAAGCGTTGAGGATTTTCCCACCAACCTTCACTAAAGGCAAGCTAGATGGTATGAAATACACTCCATGGAAGATTAAAATTACTGCTATTTTGGATTCATATAAGCTTTTGGAGATAGTACTGGGGACTGACCCAGAACCACAAGGAACCCCCGACCAAGAAAATCTGGGGAGTACGATACCTCATAATGCCAAACTTCCATGAGGTTGGAAATGCGGGAATGTAGATGCTCTATGTGCCCTGGTTACAAGTACTAATGATAGTGTTTTGGCCTTGACTCAGCATACATCCAAGGCAACTGTGGCCTGGAACATATTGAAGAGTCAGTATGAGACAAGGAATCAGACAAGGATCCAAAACCTAGAGAATAACTCGCAGTTGAGAAGTTTAATTAAGGAGAGACAGCGGAGGTATTCATAACCCGAATCAAGAATCTGGGTGACCAGATGGCTGGTGCTGGGATACAAAATACTAGCGAAGAGCTAGCTCGGCGGTGTCTCCGGATATGTCCACCAAGGTTTGATGGACTGGTAACAGCGCTTAACACTCAGGTGAGACCCCAACAATTGTCATTTGAGGAATTCTGTGCTTTACTTATGGAGGAGGAATTGAGGCTTAAAGCTCGAGATGGAGGTGGCAATGGGGATGCCTTATTCTCTGCCATTGCGAAAGGCAAAGGTGGTTCCTCCACCAAAGGTGAGTCCTCTACTAGTGGTGACAAAAAGAAGGGCGGCAAGAAGAAGTTTCAGGGAGAATGCTTCTACTGCAAGAAGAAGGGCCATGTGATTGTAGATTTCCGGGTCAAGAAAGCATATGAAAAGAATGGTACCATGAAGAGAACAGATAAGGGGAAAGAGTCAGCTAACATAGCGGAAGTAGAGTTGGATCTATTTCTAGCCATTGAGGAGGAGTGTTCCTCAATTCAAGAAGCTTCAACCATTGATTCATCGCTATTGGATAGTGGTGCCTCCCGTCACATGACCTGCAAGAAGGGTCTATATTGTTCCATGCAGCCTCTATAGGAACCCATCACTGTGATGGTTGGTAATAATGAAAAATGCTCTGTTGAGGGTATAGGTATGGCTTCATTTATTTTTGTAAATGGAGATGTTAAGAAACTATCTAATGTGCTGTATGTTCCACAAATCAAGAGAAATTTGCTATCACTTGCTTCCATAATTGACCTTGATGACGAGGTGAGGTTCAACAAGGTAGGAGCAAAAAATTTGGATAGTGAGGCAATCTTGTTGGCATAGGAGTAAGGAGGAACAACCTGTATGAGCTAAGTGCTCTTACAGCTACCACTGGAGTGGGCACAACTAGACTTTGGCACAAAAGACTCGGGCACATCGAATTTGCAGTGCTGAAGGAGATGCAGAAGCAAGGTATGGTTGCTCACTTACGTGCAGTCGAAGAAATCAAAGAACCGTGTGAAGCTTGCATGATGGGCAAGCAACAGAGAAAGGCATTCCCACAAGAAAGCAAGAATAGAGCAAATGCTCCTCTAGAGTTGGTACATGTTGACTTGTGCGGTAAGATGCCTACACAGGCCTTGGGGGGATCTTCCTATTTTTTATTGATTGTCAACGACTATAGTAGGAAGATGTGGGTATACTTTCTTCATGAAAAGGCTCAAGCTTTTGGTTAATCGAAAGAATGGCTACATCTTCTTGAAAATGAAACAGGGAGAAAAGTGAAGAAAATCAGATCGGATGGTGGTGGTGAGTTTGTTCCTACAGAGTTTGGAGATTCTGGCAAGAGCAAAGGGATCAAGCAACAAATGACGACACCACATACGCCTCAACAAAATTCAGTTGTTGAATGCCGAATGCAGACCACCGTAGAGATGGGGAGGTGTATGTTGAAAGGTGCTAGACTGCCAAACCACTTTTGGGTTGAGGCTGTCAAAACTTCGGTTTACATCCTTAATTGTAACTATACAAAGGCACTTAAAGGTAAAACACCACATGAGGCTTACAGTGGTAAGAAGCCATCTATCTCCCACTTCAGAATGTTTGGGTGTGAATGTTATGCGCATGTACCAAACAAAGAGAGAAACAAGCTACAACCAAAAAGCACCAAATGTATCTTCTTAGGCTATTGTGATGAGAAGAAAGCCTATAAGTTGTATGACCGAGAGGCAAATAAGATCATAGCGAGCCACGATGTGGTGTTCACGGAGCGGAGCAGCCACATGCAGTGGAGGTAGAGAAGAGATCTTCTACTTTATCATCAAGCGAAGAGGTAATTCACTATGGACCTATCCCAAGAGCTATAAAGGAGGAGGAAATATCAGATGATGAAGCTATAAGTCACCAACATATTGTTACACCACCGAAAAAGCTATTGCCACGATGGGTAAGGTAGCTTTACGACCATGATAACCAAATGCCTATGTCTATTGAGCAGCATGCAAATGGACCGAGGCGGTCTCAGAGAATTGAGGAGCAAAGGAGGGCTTCTACTCACATAATCAATATGGCCTTGATGGCTGAGATTATTGCAAAAGTAAAGGAGGATGTGTACATGGCTCAACCACCTGGGTTTGAGGCCCCCCATTTTGAGAACAAGGTATGTAAGCTGAAGAAGGCTCTGTGAAGAAGGCTCTGTACAGGCTAAAATAGGCCCCAAGGGCATGGTATCAATGGATAGACAAATTCTTTCATAAATTAAACTTCAAAAGATGTGCCTGAGATGCTAACTTGTATGTGTACAAGAAAGGTGGAAAATCTGCTATTATTGTTCTATATGTGGATGATCTCCTTATTACAGGTGACTATGAAGACATGATCCAGCCTCAGGGGGTCCACCTTACATAAGCCAGCTATATAATGTGCATTCAAAAGGTATTTAAAAAACCCCTCTGTAACCACATTTTAACTATTTTATATACCCCTACTATGAATTTTTGGGTCAACAATTATATCCCTTCAATAAATTTAAAATTTGAGAAGCCTAAATTTTTTGCCCCCCTCTTGTACATTTCAGTGTAAGTTGAAACAGACGCTACTTATGAGAAATTGTATTTTATAATTGAATAAAACCCTTTAATTTGTATGTGATGCATAGTTTCTTGGATATAGTATATTCTTCCTTTAATAGTCCTTTAGAGTTTTACAATCCATCTTTTGCTGCATAATATGGAATTTCACATGAAGATTTACTTAGAGGTTTGGGATGTTTCAAGCTTCGATGAGATCCATATCACACTTGCATTGATTGCACAATTCAGTAGATAAACTCTATTTTATAGATGCTCAATTTGATGTTCAGACTCTAGCACACAACCGAGGGTCACAAGCTATAGCCAAATTTCATCAAAAGTACCAAATGAAAAGATAGAGTTGGATCCAAAGTACAAGCATATTGATATCTAAAAATAGATACAAGTTACAACCAAGACTTGTCATCAAGAGTGCAATCAAAACCTTAGACTTAGACGTGCTAAGAAATCAACTAGAGATAGCTAGACTAAAGGTTGCTACACAAACTTCTCCTCCTCATTGATGGATCCTTAAATGGCCTCAACTGGATAACATGGAGGATGTGGAATTATCTTGTTTATAGCGTAAAGATTATAGCCAAGGGAGGGTCCTAAAATAGGCCACTTGGCTTCCAAATTTGAGCCTCCATCTAGTATTGCCCTGTTTTTTCACCAACAAGAATCAATAATTTTGTGTGATTAATGTAAGTAGATAAAGCTACAAAAGGTTTGCACTCAAGTTTATCTAAATTACTTGACTTACAAAAAATATAAAATTATACCTCAAGAAAAGTTTGTATTCAAGTTTATCTAAATGTATTTGACATATAAAAAATGTAGAATTTTGCCTCAAGAACTAGCCCAGCTCCTTATGCGATACATGTGACGTATCATTATCTGAAACCAAAATTAGCCAAGGATGATCCTTAGATGATCTAGCTCATTATAAGACATTTTGAAAAGTTTCACCTTGCAAGAAAAATGAAAAGTAAACTTACCTAGCACTTTTCAAGAAGTCATTAAAAACTTTGTAGTCATTCTCATCTAGCTAGTACTTGTTTGTTCTTACATTATATGTCAAATTTGCTAATGCATTAATTGTTTCAATGTCCACCATGTTTAAGTCTGTCAAATCATAAGTGAGCACTCGGGGGGGTCACTCATCATATGTAACCCTATCATGTGAGTTCAACAGAAGGATTTTTTTAATGTCTAAAATTTACAGAAATAAATATACATAAGGGACTATTTAAAATAGTTTTGGAAAAAATTTACAGATTTGTATAGAAAAGGGGTATATTTTATTAATGAAATTTTTTACAGATAAGGGACTTTAAATATAGGCCTTGAACGCACGTGATATAGAGGGTTTATACATAGTGACCCCCCGAGAGTGAGCATTTGTGCTCCTTTTGCACTTTGATATACGAAGACAATTTCTCCAATGCTCTCAAGGCTAGATTGCTTACATACATAACTTGATTGTCTAAGCATTCTACTAGGGAAATTGTAGACTATGTCAAGAGACCAAAGTGCTCCCGAGGCTAGATTTTTTACATACTATACATTGCACGACTTGATTCTTCTGAGCATTCTTCTAGGAGAATTGTAGATTGTGTCATTACATGACTTGATTATCTAAGCATTCCGCCAGGGGAATTGCAGACCATGTTAAGAGACCGGAGTGCTCTCGAGGCTAGACTGCTTACATACTATGCATTACATGACTCGCTCCTCTAAGCATTCTACCAAGGGAATTACAGACCGTGTCAAGAGATCGGAGTGATCCCGAGGCTAGATTACTTACATACTATACATTGCACGACTTGAGTCTCTTAGAATTCTACCATGGGAATTTCAAACCGTGTCAAGATACGAGAGTGCTCCCAATGCTAGATTTCTTACATATGTAACTTGATTGTCTAAGCATTCTGCTAGGGGAATTGCAAACCATGTCAAGAGACCGGAGTGCTCATGAGGCAAGATTTCTTACATACTATACATTGCATGACGTGTCCATGAGATTGGATTCACCAAGTAATACCATATCCACCAAACAAAAACTTGCCAAATTCATTCCAGCACAACATATTTAAGAGATTGAATTCCCTACATAGCTCTTCAAATATCACAACTATATTGCTAGTACAACGCTTTAAAGCAGAAATTAGGATTAATTTTTATAATTTTTAAAGTGCATTTTTCCTATTAGACAATATGTTGACTCTTCTTCATTGGACTTGAATTCAACCTTAAAGTGGTTGACACTCTCTCTCTCCCCCCTTCTTTATCTCCTAGAAGTCTTCTTACACACCATCTCCACTTTTTCTCTCGTCCCCACCACCCCCTCTCTCTCTTTCTCCTTTATCTCCTCGAGTCTTACTCCACACCATTTCCTTTTTGTTGGCTTTTTTAATGTTGGGCAGGCCTTATGAATGATTAAATATCCTTCACCTTGTTCTTTTTTTTCTTATTTGCACCCATTATTGATAATAAGCATTGACAGTTCTAAATTTGTTGACATGTATGGGTTCATCAACTCAGAAAATTGTTGACGCCACGTTAACATCTCTTGGGGGACCCATATGGGTCCACCTCAACAATTACAGCCTATTGGCTATACATTCGTGGGATGATAATTAATGTAGTTTGAACACTGAGAAATAAGTCTGTTTTCGACCGTAGTCCGAAGTATGACACATTGGTCGGTGAGTACTTGAAGAGTTTGCCTAGTTTGATCTAGGCTTACGTGTCTCCCTAGAGGTTGGAGAGTTGGGTGCTTGTAGCGTAGGCCATGGGCTTGGCGCCCTTGAAGTTGGCCCATTTTGTACTACTTTTTTTTTGTGTTAATAAACTCAAGTTTTTTTAAAAAAGAAAATTATGGAGGAGAGGCAATTATCTTTATACTTTTTTTTTTCATAGAACACCCACCCCACACTCACCCACCGGTGGTCATATCAACGGGTGGTCCTCTCAAGGGACACATCCTTCATATCGAGCAGAGGCAATTATCTTGACTCCTCTTGACTCCTGCTCTTGACTCCTGCTCTTGCCTTCTGATGTTGCTTGCATTGCCCTCCTCCTCCATTTCCCGGGGAGTCTCTCTCCCTCATCCCAGGCAAGCCTATACCAGGAAGCATTTGAGGACTTCCTTATTTGTAGCTGCTCGTCGTCTTGGCTGTGCTTTACATTCTCATTTCCTTGCTTGAATGTCCAGGGATCTAGTCGCAAGAATGGCTTGCAGCTGCCCCCAACTATTTCTTGCAGCCACTCTGCCACAGATCACACTAGCCTTCAGCCTCTTGATGTTACTCCAACAACACCTCGTGTATGGAGACACCCAAAACATCATCACGCCCACCTTCAATTCCTCCTTCACTCCCCTTGACAACACCGTTTGGGTTTCTCCCCAGCATACATTTGCTCTAGGTTTCCTGGAGGTACTCACGCGCTCCGGTTTTCCGCAATTCTTCGCCCTCAGCATCTTCTACTTCCAGCTTCCTCAGCCACAGAAGACGGTCGTTTGGACCGCCAACCGAGGCTATCTCCTCAGCCGTAATGCTTCTATCGCTCTTACCAGGGAAGGAGATCTCGTCCTGACCGACGGTGTGTCGCCAGTCTGGAATACCAACACGTCAGGGCGTGGTGTGTCTTCAGCAAATCTGACTGACGAGGGTAGACTACTTCTTCTCGATAGCCAGTCTTCCACCGTATGGGACAGTTGGCAATTTCCCACCGATATGCTTCTTCCTGGACAATCACTATATCGTAACGGGTATGGGATCCATGGGATGACTCTTCAGGCGAGCAGAGGACGGTACTTTCTGGCATTGCAACCTGATGCCAACCTCGTGATGCTTTTTAATGGAGTCACAACAGCTACATGGCTCTGTTATTATGCTTCAATGAAATTTGATTCTACCCGATTGTATTTCGATGGTTCTAGCCGCGAGCTGGTTCTCCTTACTAATGGTTCAACAAGCTCAACGATTGTGTTACGAGATTCTTCGACCAACGTCCAGCCATTGTTGCAAAGGATAGTCATGGGGAACGAAGGCCTTCTTACGCTATTCACCTTATCTGCCGACGGTAAGTCATGGAACGCGGCTGCGATACTTCCGCAACGAGAACCCTGCAGCATAATAGGCGTATGCGGCTTGTACGGGATATGTAGCAACGACAGTTGTAGCTGCCCGCCAGGATTTCAGTTTGTAAACGATGATGATAAGGCAGAAGGCTGCCATCCGACGCAGCCGATGGACTGTGATCTGGGCACACAGATGGTGAAGCTGGAAGGAGTGCAATACTCTACAGATCGTCACTATTACAGTAACGATTCCATTTCCACGACGGAACAGGATTGCGTCAAACGTTGCAACAATACTTGCCTTTGCGCGGCTGCAGCATACGACGGCCTCACTTGCAGGCTCTCATTCTTGGGTCAACTTGTGGGAGGTAACAGGCTGGAACCGAGCTGTGTGACCTACTTGAAAGTTTCTGCCTATGCAAATGCTACCATTGATCAACCGCCCCCGCCACCTCTATTCCCGCCTCCCCTTCACTCCTCCGCTCGTGGTGAGAGTCGCATTATCTCCGACCGAGCTGCCGTCGGTATCGGGATCCCGCTAGTCTTTGCTGCCGTAGTCGGCTTATTGAACCTGGCCGGTTGCTCCTACAAGAGACGGAAAGAAGCAAGGAGACAAGATATCGATAGTGTGGAGGAGCAGGTTAATGAACTGGATGGACGTCCGCTCTTGGAGGGTCCTGTCCATTATTCCTACAAGGAACTTGCGGCTGCAACCAATGGGTTCAACGAGGTGCTGGGAAGAGGTGGATTCGGATCGGTTTATAAGGGAGTTCTTGCAGGAGGCATTCCCGTGGCGGTGAAGAAGCTAGAAGCGAGGGATTTCGGACATAAGCAATTTAAGGCGGAGGTGAGGACCATAGGGAGCGTGCACCACGTCAATCTGGTGCGGCTAAGGGGCTACTGCATGAGAGGGCAGGACAGGCTATTGGTGTACGACTTCATGGACAAGGGGTCGTTGGATAAGCATCTCTTCTCTAAAGAAGTTGTGGAAGGACATGGAGATAACAAAGCGGGGGATGGGTCAAGGAAAAGGCCGTCATCAAAGCCGGCGCTGCTGCTGGATTGGGAGAAACGGTTCGAGATCGCGTTGGGAACAGCTAGAGGGATAAAGTACTTGCACGAGGAATGCGAGCCTGGGATAGTGCATTGCGACATAAAGCCGGAGAACATTCTGTTGGACAATGAGTTCTGCGCGAAGGTATGCGATTTTGGGATGGCGCAGCTGTTGGGCGGGGAGTTCACAAGCTCCATTACGACAGTGAGGGGAACAGTGGGATATATGGCACCGGAGTGGATGTCGAGCACGAGGATCAGCTGCAAGGCAGACGTGTATAGCTTCGGGGTGGTGTTGTTGGAGCTTGTGAGCGGGAGGAAGGTGATCGGTGAATCTATGGAGGATTCAAATATGGTGGAGCTGGCGAGTTGGGCATACACACAAGTGCTGGAGAATCACAATTCTAAGGCACTGGTCGACCCTCGTCTCTCGGCCATTCAGGACAAGGCTGGGCTTCTTCCTCTCCATCAGAATCCAGAGCTCCTCCGCACCATTAGTGTCTCCTTCTGGTGCATCCAAAAGGACGTCTCCCTTCGTCCCTCCATAAGCATCGCCCTCCAAATGCTCGAGGGCTTTCTCCCCATTCCCCCTCCTCCCTACCCCTTCTAAGGGATTCAGGATGGGGATCTATTCAATTGATCCACAATCTTCCATGGTTCAAGATGAGAATCTAGCTAGATCTATCCTAAACCAAGTGGTCCACCATGCGTTTAGGATGGGAATAACCGGTTATTTTCTCCCATCCTAAACCATGGTGTTAGTGGGAGGCAAGAATGGGATGCTTTTTCAGGGATTGAGAAGCATGGAATTATTACGGGTGCCCTTGAACCCATCTCAAAAAACATGAGAAGCATGGAATGATTGAGAAGGATGCAATCATTGAGAAGCATGGAACGTGTCCTTGAACCATCCCTTAAACACATGAAATGATGCCACATAAGCTCTCCCACCTAACCCATCCTTAGTTCTTTTGACTCTTGGCATATGGTGGAAGGACATAGGATAGAAACGTATTGGAATATGCATGGGACCACTTTTTCCAAGTCCATCCTTATTTCATCACATGTATTAAGATTCTAAGTAGTCTTTCTACCCAGGCACTTGGCAATTTACAATGCCTTTGATACTATATAGTTACATTCATAATTACATGGTTATAATAGTAAACATGTATATATGTTTTAGTTTCTTTAGAGTACAAGATTATGTAAGTTAGTCAATTTGGGTTATGTCTAGCTTAGTTTAAATAAAAGGATTATTTCCTCCCTCGCTAACAGACTATGAGGAAATGTTACGTTGCCTATTTTCAGTCTTACTAAGGGAGTTATGGGGTCATGGTTACATTCTTGGTCTAAAAGAAGCATAAGCTCATGCTTATGCTTCTCTCATTCTCTATTTCCGCATAAGCTCATTCTCTATTTCTGCATAAGCTCATGCTTATGCTTCTCTCTTTCCCCCTTCTCTATTTCTCGCTTCTCTCATTCTCTATTTCCGCATAAGCTTATGCTTATGCATGAGCTTATGCGGAAATAGAGAATGAGAGAAGCATAAGCTCATGCTTATGCTTGTCTCATTCTCTATTTCTGCATAAGCTCATTCTCTATTTCTGCATAAGCTCATGCTTATGCTTCTCCCATTCTCTATTTCCACATAAGCTCATTCTCTAGCTTCCGCATAAGCTCATGCTTATGCTTCTCTATTTCCCCCTTCTCTCATTCTCTATTTCCGCATAAGCTTATGCTTATGCTTCTCTCATTCCCCCTTCTCTATTTCCCCCTTCTCTATTTCTGCATAAGCTCATGCTTATGCTTCTCTCTTTCCCCTTCTCTCATTCTCTATTTCCGCATAAGCTTATGCTTATGCTTCTTTCATTCCCCCTTCTCTATTTCCGCATAAGCTCATGCATATGCTTCTCTCTTTCCCCCTTCTCTATTTCCCCCTTCTCTCATTCTCTATTTTTGCATAAGCTCATTCTCTATTTCCGCATAAGCTCATGCTTATGCTTCTCTCATTCTCTATTTCTGCATAAGCTCATTTTCTAGCTTCTGCATAAGCTCATGCTTATGCTTCTCTCTTTCCCCCTTCTCTATTTCCCCCTTCTCTCATTCTCTATTTCCGCATAAGCTTATGCTTATGCTTCTCTCATTCCCCCTTCTCTATTTCCGCATAAGCTCATGCTTATGCTTCTCTCTTTCCCCCTTCTCTATTTCCCCCTTCTCTCATTCTCTATTTCCGCATAAGCTCATTATGCGGAAATGAGAGAAGCAGAAGCTCATGCTTATGCTTCTCTCATTCTCTATTTTCGCATAAGCTTATGCTTATGCTTCTCTCATTCCCCCTTCTCTATTTCCGCATAAGCTCATTCTCTCTTTCCCGTTTCTCTATTTTCCCCTCCTCTCATTCTCTATTTCTGCATAAGCTTATGCTTATGCATGAGCTTATGCGGAAATATAGAATGAGAGAAGCATAAGCTCATGCTTATGCTTCCCTCATTCTCTATTTCCGCATAAGCTCATTCTCTATTTCTGCATAAGCTCATGCTTATGCTTCTCTCTTTCCCCCTTCTCTATTTCCCCCTTCTCTCATTCTCTATTTCTGCATAAGCTCATTCTCTATTTCTGCATAAGCTCATGCTTATGCTTCTCTCATTCTCTATTTCTGCATTATAAGTTCATTCTCTATTTCCGCATAAGCTCATGCATATGCTTCTCTCTTTCCCTCTTCTCTATTTCCCCCTTCTCTCATTCTCTATTTCCGCATAAGCTCATTCTTTAGCTTCTCTCTTTCCCCCTTTTCTATTTCCCCCTTCTCTCATTCTCTATTTCTGCATAAGCATAAGCATGAGCTTATACTCTCTAACTCTTATTCTCTATTTCCCTCTTCTTCCTCTTCTCTTTCCTTTCCCTCTTCTTTCCTTTCCCTCTTCTTTCCCCAATCAGCACCATGAAAAGATTGTGTATACATGCATTCAAGAATCACCTTTCTCACAATTGGAAGTGCACATAACATTTGTAACATCATGCTTTGTATATGACAATCGGTTTTTCACACACACTAGTGCAGTACCTAGCATTGCTTACATGCACTTAGCGGCTTGCGGGTTTCTCTCTCTCGCCTTCTACTTTTCAATCTTAATTCTTCAACACAATTATTCAAAGAATCTAAATGCATTAGTTCATGCTACAAGCAATCTACAACATCAAGACTCAAATAAATATGCAAGGAACCCGCAATTGATTGATTGAGAACATCCATGATGAAAATCATTCTCAATTTTCATTACAATAGTTGCACGCAATAAATGTTCACTCATTTACATATTCAAATGGTACACAAGTGATTCAATTTGAGGAATTGTTAATGCCTTGCAGGATGCGAGCAACTGATTCGACATTTGATCCATCACATTTCCTTATCAATTTATTTTCATCGCCAATCAGATGTTTTCTTATCCTCATGGCTGATCCTATAAAGACTTGGTATTTCACACACTAGTGCAATAGACAACAATATCTACATTTGCACTTAACAAAAATTCTTGTTTCAAACTATGAAGTCAAGCATACTATCTAGGTTTGAAAATATCTAGCGTAAGTCTAGACATCCATTTCATACCTATATAATATCAACTAATTGTTCTGAGATAATGTAGGACTTTTCTTTGCACATAAATGTGCAATGTATAATACCACTAATTTCCTCTTACAAGCAAACTTAGTATACAATGATCTCTAATGTATAATGTGCAGGTTTGAGAATGTGAATAGTACGAGGTCGGCACAGCATATATAAGAAAATGCACCATATGGTATGTTTCTATAACCGCGCGGTATATACCACAACCCCGTGCAGTATAGTCTAGGACCATGCAGTGTAGACAATCCCCGTGCAGTATATCTTAACACCGGGCGGTATAACAACCATGATACCACATGGTAGTGTGGTTTTATCATGCGGTAACATGCTGGATCCGATCCTGATTAAAAATTGTGGTGGTGGTGGTTTAAAATGCTCTTGGGGGGGTCAAAAAACGTTTAAAACATTTTAATTTGGTGAATTAAAACACCCATTTTAATTCCGTGAAAATCCTTGACAGACAGGATGCAAGATGTTTGACGAGCACATCATACACATGCTTGATACAACGCAGGTCAGTGGTTGCCTAAACTATCCCGATGGTTGTTTGTGATTGAGCTTTGGGATAGTCTACTGGGCTAGCTTGGACTTAATGTGATTGTCCTAAACCATCCTAGTGGTTGGAATATCATGCAACTGTGGTTGGTTCATCTCAAACACTAAAACCAAGCTGGCTTGGACTTAATGTGATTGTCCTAAACCAACCTGGTGGTTGGAACATCATGCAACCCATCATGCAACCATGGTTGATTCAGCTCAAACACCAGTTATGTGATTGTCTTGAACTAGTGTGGTTGAACAAAAAGTAACAGCAATATATGTCGCAACAAAACAACAATGCATGTTGTTGACCAGCTTGAGGGTTGAAATTATTGTGTTTCTTAGTACTTAAATTAGTTAGATTTCATTTCCTATTGTTCGGGTCATACACCACTTAATTTCTAGACTGGGATGACTTGGACTTAATGTGATTGTGATTGTCCTGTTAGATATGCTCAATGCCCTACCCTCTTGGTAACCACCAGTGGTCCAAGGTGCTCAAGTTGTAAGGCCCCCATATGAGGAGAAGCTATTAGATATGCTCAATGCCCCACCTCCTGGTAACCACTAGTGGTCCAAGGTGCTCAAGTTGTAAGGCCCCCATATGTGGAGAAGCCATGTGTGAGCCCGAGACACTAGATGGATCCTGACTTGCATGTCAGATGAGGTCTATCAATGAGACTGTTGATGGTAGAAAGGTGATTGTGTAGAAGCCCCTTATCCATCGACTACGTTGGTCCAACTACCACCCTCATAGCTATAAAGAGGTGACAGTATAGGGAATATTCCCTGAATATTCCATGGATGACTAGTCGGTTCCAATGACTAGGTTGACTGGTCGGCTCCACCGACTAGGTCGACTGGTCGACTCCACCGACTACGTTGATCTGACTACCACCCTCATAGCTATAAAGTGGCGACCTCCCCAGTCCATTGTATCAGATCCGTTCAGATCAGATCTTCCAGCTAGTAGCTCTTCACCTAGTATTTGTCTAGATCGCCATCTAAGCTCCACTGTGGGAGTGCACAGGTGGATGGAGCCATCATTTGTACTACATCAGTATTGAAGGAAAAGTTTGTTCCTCTCCAGTTTGATGTGTACTCTCTATTCTTTGTTTAGTTTCTGTTCTGCTGCGCCATGTAATTTAACATGGTATCAGAGCCCAAGCGGCTCTAAGGATCGAAGAATAGAAGAGAGGCGAGGGCTTCAACAGCATATGGAGTGATGGCAACAATAAGCAGCTCGAGTTCAGCAGCAGCTGCTGCTGCACCAACAATCCAGGTGTTGAGGATTCACCCACCAGCCTTCACTGAAGGCAAGCTAGATGATATGAACTACACTCTATGGAAGTTTAAAACTACTGCTATTCTGGATTCATATGAGCTTCTAGAGACAGTACTGGGGACTGCAGAACCACAAGGAACCCGTGACCCAGCAAATCCGAGGAGTATGATACCTCCTAATGCCGACCTTCTACGAGCTTGGAAATGCAGGAATGCAGATGCTCTGTGTGCCCTGGTTACAAGTACTACTGATAGTGTTTTGATTCAGCATACATCTAAGGCAACTATGGCCTGGAACATATTGAAGAGTTAGTATGAGACACGGAATCAGACAAGGATCCAGAACCTGGAGAATCAGCTCACAACTGAGAAGTTTAATGAAGGAGAGACAGCGGAGGTGTTCATAACCCGAATCAAAAATTTGCATGACCACATGGCTGGTGCTGGGATACAAAAGACTAGCGAAGAGCTAGATCGGCAGTGTCTCCGGATATGTCCACCGAGGTTTGATAGACTAGTAACAGTGCTTAACACTCCGGTGAGACCCCAACCATTGTCATTTGAGGAGTTCTATGCTTTACTTATGGAGGAGGAATTGAGGCTTAAAGCCCGAGATGGAGACAGCAATGGGGATGCTGCTTTCTCTGCCATTGCGAAAGGCAAAGGTGGTTCCTCCACCAAAGGTGAGTCCTCTACTAGTGGTGACAAAAAGAAGAAGGGCGGCAAGAAGAAGTTTCAGGGAGAATGCTTCTACTGCAAGAAGAAGGGCCATATGATTGCAGATTGCCGGGTCAAGAAAGAAGATAAAAAGAATGGCATCTTGAAGAAGACAGATAAGGGAAAAGAGATAGCTAACACAGCGGAAGCAGAGTTGGATCTATTTCTAGCCATTTAGGAAGAGTGTTCCTTGACAAAATATGAAGAGGGGAGAGGAGAAGAGTGGAGATGAGGAGAGAGGGCACAGCTAGAGAGCACACCACAAATGACTAACTGTACACTAGAATTAGTTGAAAAAATAGAATATATACAAACCCTTTTAGGGTTAGGGTTAGGGGATCTAACCCTTTCCTTTATAGCACTCTATAAGGTTAGTGCTATGCACATATGATCACGTGATGGTGTTATGCACACATGATCACATGATGTTGAGCGTGAACTCTCAACACCTTCCCTCAAGATCAACATCATGAAGTAGGCCTTCCCTCAAGATGATGATTCTGGGGAATCGAAGAAGGACTGAGCATTACATTCCATCACACCCCTTTAATGGGAATGTCCTTCCTCTGCATCAAACCAAGAGCTAGTCGGTGTTTCTCGAATAGCTCTTTACCGAGTGGTTTGGTAAAGATGTCTGCAACATTTTCTTTGCTATCACAATGCTGCAGTGTGATGTCACCAAGTAACACTCTTTCTCTGATGAAGTGCTCTCTGACATCAATGTGCTTTGTCCTGGAGTGATATACTGGATTTTTGGCCAATGCTTGAGCCGATTGATTATCACAGTATATTGTTGTTGGCTTTGACTCATCAAAGTAATCTGTTTCTGACAATAGTCTTCTGAGCCATATAGCCTCACATGCACCTGTAGTGAGTGCTCTATATTCTGCTTCAGTCGAAGACAAAGAAACAGTTGGTTGTTTGTTTGACAACCATGATATAGCACCTTGACCAAGGAAAAATGCATATCCCTGTGTCGATCTCCTGGTCTCATGATCTCCAGCATAGTCACTATCACAGTATCCATGCAACCGTGGATGACTTCCTCTGTATTCTATCCCAAATTGTCTTGTACCTCTGATGTATCTCAAGACTCTTTTGGCTGCATTCCAGTGAGACTGTTTTGGATTTGCCATAAACTGTGCTAGTGAGCTTACTGCATAACAAATATCTGGCCGTGTGATTGTCAGATATATAAGAGATCCAATGAGTTGCCTGTAGTATCTGTCATTGACTGTAGGCTTTTTTGAATCTTTAGTAAGTTTCAAACTCTGTTCCATGGGAGTGGCTGCAATCTTGCAATGTGCCATATGAAACTTCTTCAGGAGACTGTCAACATATTTGAGCTGACTCATGAATGTGCTATCTGAATCTCTCCAGAACTCAATTCCAAGACAATAGTGCATAAGTCCAAGATCTTTCATGTCGAACTCTGCAGATAAGTCTTGTTTTAGTTTTCTGATGAAGCTATCCTTGCTTCCTGTCACAATCAGATCATCTACGTACAAAAGTGCAATAGTAATATCTTCCCCTTGAACTTTGTAGTAGAGAGTATGATCTGCATTGGACTTCATGTATCCCAGATCAGCAAAATACTTGTCAATTCTGCTGTACCAACTTCTGGGTGCTTGCTTTAAGCCATAGAGACTTTTCTTGAGATGGCAAACCTTGTTCTCTTTTCTTGGTTCAACATAACCGGCTGGTTGTTGCATGTAGACTTCCTCGTCTAGATAACCATTGAGAAATGCATTCTTGACATCGAGCTGATACACATTCCATTTACTAAGTGTCGCTAGGGATATCAAGAACCGTATGGAATCCATCTTTGCTACTGGAGCATGCATAAGTCTCATCATAATCTTGGCCATATCGTTGTGCAAATCCTTTTGCAACTAATCTGGCTTTGTATCTCTGAATACTGCCATCTGGATTGTACTTCACTTTGTATACCCATTTGTTGGCTATGGCCTTCTTTCTTGGTGGAAGGTCGCATAAGTCCCAAGTGTTATTTTTATACAAAGCATCCATTTCTTCATTCATAGCAGTTTGCCATTCTGGCTTGTCTACTGCGTCTTCGAAGTACACTGGCTCTTCCGTAGCCATGATGGTAGTCATAAGAGCATAGTTGGTGGTTTCCACCTGAATTGCTTTGCCTTTCTGAGCATATGTCAATCTGGCTGGTGGTCTGCTTTCCCTAGTAGACCGTCTGAGCTGCTGTGGCGCTGCTTGGGGTGTTGCTAGCAATTCTTGCTCTTCTTCATCAACCTGTTCTGTAGATGACTGCGAAGTCGATGCTTCTATCTCCTGTGTAGGTGAGGTTTTCCATTCTGATTCCTCATCGAAGATTACATCTCTGGAGATAATGACTTTGCGGTTGATGGGATCATACAATTTGTATGCTTTGCTTTCTTCACTGTAGCCAACCATGATGCATTTGCGTGACTTCGCATCCAATTTCCTGCGATGATCATCATGTATGTGGGCATATGCTATGCAACCAAATATGCGGAGATGCCCAATGCGTGGCTTGTGTCCAGTGAATGCTTCATAAGGAGTCATACCTTGTATCGGTTCAGTAGGAAGCTGATTAAGCAAATAGTTAGCTGTAGCTATTGCTTCTGCCCAATACTGATTCGGAAGATGCTTTTCACTAAGCATTGCTCTAGCACTGTCTGCTAAAGTCCCATTCTTCCTTTCAGCTCTTGCATTTTGCTGAGGAGTATCTGCACATGTGAATTGTCTTCGAATGCCGTGATTTTTGCAAAAGTTCATGAATGCTGAAGACATGTATTTACCTCCTCTGTCTGATCTCATGACCTTAATCTTTCTGCCTGTCTGGTTTTCTACCATGGCTTTGAATTCTTGAAATCTGGCAAACACTTCAGATTTCTCTTTCAGAAAGTAGACCCAACAATATCTGCTGTAGTCGTCGATGAAGGTCAAGTAATAAAGTGAACCATTGATGCTGCGGGTCTGGGCATAACCCCATACATCTGTATGAATCAAATCAAGAATACCTCGTGCACGAGAGGTACTTCTGACAAAGTTGGTTCGCTTTTGTTTGCCGAAGCAGCATGCTTCACAAACCTTTCCAAGAAACTGTAGCTTCGGAATCCCAATTGCCATATTTTGATTCCTTAGATCTAACAAGTACTTGAAGTTGACATGACCATATCTCTTGTGCCATTTTGCAGATAGTGGCATCTGTTGAATTTGAGCTGACATGGCATGCTTATCTGGTACTGTAGCTAGCATCCTGTATAAGCGTCCTTCCTTGACACCTTTTGCTACTAGCTGACCTCTTTTGGATTTGTCTCTGATAGTGCATTCATCACCGTCGAAGATGACTTTGTAGTTGTGTTCTGTCATTTGACCTACTGACAAAAGGTTCTTGCTGAGCTTCGGAACATAGAGCACATCTTTGACTAATCCTTTTGTACCAGTGAAATTGTTCATAGGGATAACACCTGTCCCTTGAACTGGATTCGGTGTATTGTCTGCTGTGTAGATGACATTCTTTTGACCTTCTAATGGTTTCATTTCTGTGAACCATTCCTGGTGATTTGTCATATGAGATGATGCACCGCTGTCGATGTACCAAGGATCCTGTTCCACTTGGTCGACTTGATAACTGAAATCCTCTTTGGGATTGAAATCAGTGTCTAGGTGCATTGTATCAGTCTAATGCAATTCCTCACTTGCAAGAAACATATTGCCATGTTCATTTGCAAAATGACTGACTAGAATGTCCACCACGATGATTTCCTCTTCCTCGGGAATTCCCTCGATTTCTGCTGGATTGATCGCCTTGGTCATACTGCTTCTTGCGGCAATCTCTTTCATAGTGTCCAAACTTGTGACAATAGTTGCATTGAATGTTTGACACATTGGTGGATGCATTCCCTCGTCCTTGGAATTTTCCTCGGTTGGAATGATTTCCTCTTTGCTGATTTTGGTGTTGCTGAGGATGATGCTGATGCTGATGCTGATTTTGACTTTGTTGATGATGACCACTTTTCTGATATGATCTACCTCTGTTTCTGCCTTTTCCTCTGCTTCTGTCTGAAGCTATGAATGCCTGATCATTAGAATGACCTTTACGTGCTTGAATGGCCTGAGTCCTGAGTTCTTCACCGAGTAGAACTGACTGAAGTTCTTCCAGTGTTGGAATTTGCCGTTGGATGGCAATACTCTGGACTAGATTCTCATATCCTTCTCCTAGTCCATTCAGGATTACTTGAACCATTTCTGCGGGATTCATAGTCTCTCCTGCTGTTGCAAGTTGATTGTTGTAGTCTTTGATGCGGAGTACATAAGCATGACCGGTTTCACTGCTGTTGCGGAAACTCTGGTTGATCTGGTTTCTCAGGGTGAGAATCCTGGATGTGTTTTTGGACTCATAGAGAGCTGCGAACATATCCCATGCTTCTTTTGATGTCTTGACTGTGTTGAGCTGTCCTAGCATGACATCTTGCACATTCTGCTTGATCAGGTGATAGGCATACTTGTCTTTCTTATCCCATTCTGCTTGAGCTCGGGCAATGGCAGGATCTGCTACTGGTGCGGAAACTGTTTGTGTAGATGTAGATCCCGATGTAGATCCCGTTGCTGGTGCTGTGACAACAGATGGAGTAGAGCTACTAGTGGCTGGATCGGCCAATGGTCTAGGTATGGATCCATCGACATACTCCCATTTGTCCTGAAGCACAAGAATGGTCTCCATTCGGTACTTCCATGTACCGTAATTGGAGTTGTCTAACTTAGCAGATGCCTCCAGATTGAGGTTGCTAGTCGACATGGTGCAAAAAATGTACTCAAAAAGTGTCCTGAAAAAACTCTGTATGAATCAACTGCAAATACACTGAAGATGCCAAGTGAAATCTTTGTGCCGTCGGTGAAGATAGAACTGCAGTATAAAGATCTGATCTGTATTACAAGGCTTGTGGCAATGATGCCGGGAATAGCCAAGAGGCTTTACAAGGCTGAAAAATGATGTGCACGATGCCGTGAGATAGCCAAATAGGCTTAACAATGGTGGCATGTGTGTGTGAAATCAAGTGCTATCTGCCCACTGAACCAATCTGCAATGCCTCTGAACTCTGAAGTCTGTTCACTGAACTGATGAACGTAAGGTTTCAGGTAATGTAATAATGTGAAATCGGATGTGAGCGTATGGACTGACTCCGAGTAGGTACTAGTCGGGAATTTCGAGCATGGCTTAGATTGGCAACTTGGGGAATTCAAAGCGTCCCCTCTATGGCGATCTAGTCTACTCTGATCTAGATCTAAACCAACCGTCGATCGATGAAAGAGCAGCAAATAATTCCTTTTCTTTTGTTCTTTTGAAGTGATGGGTCAGATGCGTCGATGTAGAGGCAAATGTGCGTGAAGGAAGTGGTTTTGTCGGCGAGGCTCAAATGTGAGTGTAACTTGCACCGAAATGTGCGTGTGATGTAACGAGCGCGTAGAGCATGAAAAATCGAGCGCCTTTCCTTTTTGGAGCACCCTCAAATTCTTCCTGGATCAAGAGATATGACTTGATCTAGGTGGAGGGCCAAAAGGAGTGCAAATGGTGCTCAATGATGATGTGTCACTGTGAGTCACATGCAATGATGATGTGGCACTGTGCTTAGCAAGAGGTGTGCCAGTGAAGCTCTGTGCTGAGGTGGCAGGAGTGTGCACATGCAGTGTGTGCACAGTGTGCCTGGCAAGGGACTGTGCCTGCAGGGGTCAGTGCTGACTGGACTGCTGAGGTGGCAGTGCTGAGGTGGCACAGATGATGTCAGCAGGGTGACGTGGCAATGCTGACATGGCACTGATGACATGGCACAGGTGATGTGGCACTGATGACATGGCACTGATGATGTGTCAGATGATGTGGCACTGATGACGTGTCAAATGACGTGGCACTGATGACGTGTCAGATGATGTGCTCGGGGGGGTCACTCATCATATGTAACCCTATCACGTGAGTTCAACAGAAGGATATTTTTTATTTCTAAAATTTACAGAAATAAATATACATAAGGGACTATTTAAAATAGTTTTGGGAAAATTTACAGATTTGTATAGAAAAGGGGTACGTTTTATTAACAAAATCTTTTACAGATAAGGGATTTTAAATATAGGCCTTGAACGCATGTGATATAGAGGATTTATACATAGTGACCCCCCCCGAGATGATGTGGCACTGCTGACGTGGTGCTAGTGACATGGCACTATGGATAAGGGTGCCACGTGGCTGGTCCTTGACCACACCTGTGTGTGTGGTGACCCTGGGTGGATAAGGTCTATGCCAGGTGTGCCAGGTGTCAATTTTGTGGCCAGCCCCTAGGTGCTTCCTATCTGCCACGTGTAGGAAGATTGGAGGTCGGAATCTTCGAGGTTCTGCTGGAATCTATGAAGATTCTGTCGAGGCCGCCGTTGGAGATTGTGCGTCAGAGCCTTAGAGGCTTCGGAGATGGCAGTTGGCGGTCGTGAATCGGTGGCTGTTTGGAGAGGTGGCCGGTCGTCGGAGATGGCTCGTAAGCCCGTGATGAACCCGTTGTTGCGCGGAGCGGCCGTTGGAGCTCCGGTCGTCGATGAACCGTAGGCTTGTTGGAGGTGGCTATGCAGTCCCGTTTGGCTGTTGGCAGCCCATTTGCAGGTCCGTCCATGGAGCAACTCGTTGAAGAGGGGCTGCCGGCCGTCGAAGGAGACTTGGATGTGGCTTTTGAGCCTTTCGAAGGCTCGTTGGCGCAGGTCGTTCGGTGATGGACGAAGGAGAGGCAGCCGTTGCTCTGAAGAGTGGTATGTAGCCCAAGTCGATGCTGCTGGGTGTCACTTGTAGGAGTTGTAGGCAAGGCCCGTAGCTTTGGAGCTATGTTGTGAGCAAGGATCTGGCCAAGATGCCTTCACTATCGTTTGCAGCTGCAAGTAACGAGCCCGAAGGAAGGCGTTGTGTGCAACCCGCAATTGAGAGGTCGTTGATTTGTTGGAGGTCATTGCAATTGGCCATCGGAGCAGTGTGGTCGGTGAAATGTTGAAGCTGGAGAGAGCTTTGAAGATGAAGGATGAAGGCGGGTGTGTAGAGTCTCTCAAAAAACTCTCTCTCTCTCTCTTTCTGTTAATCAAAGAGAATGGATCTCTCTCATTCACTCGAAATGAACCTCAAAGCAAACCTTACAAAGAACTTCTCTTAAGAAGAAAACACCTCTCTCACTCTCAAATCACAATGGAAAGAATAGATGTTCTTTCAAACAAACAAAAATCTCTGATGAATGAAATCTCACAATGAACGGAATAATCTCTCAAGTGAACGGAAGTTTCTCTCAACGGAAGAGAAGATCACTCAAGAAAAAACTCTCAAATCTCTCGATCTATCACACTCTCTCATACTCTCGCATACGGATCGCAATGCCTCAGCGGAAGGCAAGGTCACTCTGGTACCATGACAAAATATGAAGAGGGGAGAGGAGAAGAGTGGAGATGAGGAGAGAGGGCACAGCTAGAGAGCACACCACAAATGACTAACTGTACACTAGAATTAGTTGAAAAAATAGAATATATACAAACCCTTTTAGGGTTAGGGTTAGGGGATCTAACCCTTTCCTTTATAGCACTCTATAAGGTTAGTGCTATGCACATATGATCACGTGATGGTGCTATGCACACATGATCACATGATGTTGAGCGTGAACTCTCAACATTCCTTAGTTCAAGAAGCTTCAACCACTGATTCATGGGTGTTGGATAGTGGTGCCTCCCATCACATGACGTGCAAGAAGGGTTTATATTATTCCATGCAGCCTCTACAGGAACCCATCACTGTGATGGTTTGTAATAACACAAAATGCCCTGTTGAGGGTACAGGTATGGTTTCATTTGTTTCTGTAAATGGAGATGTTAAGAAAATATCTAATGTGCTGTATGTTCCACAAATCAAGAGAAATTTGCTATCAGTTTCTTCCATAACTGACCTTGACTATGAGGTGAGGTTCAACAAGATAGGAGCAAAAATTCTGGATAGTGCAGACAATCTTGTTGGCACAGGAGTAAGGAGGAACAACCTGTATGAGCTAAGTGCTCTTACAACCACCGCAAGAGTGAGCACAAGCAGACTTTGGCATGAAAGATTCGACCACATCGGATTTGCAGTGCTGAAGGAGATGCAGAAGCAAGGTATGGTTGCTCACTTACCTGTAGTCACAGAAATCAAAGAACGGTGTGAAGCTTGCATACTAGAGAAAGGCATTCCCACAAGAAAGCAAGAATAGAGTAAACACTCCTCTAGAGTTGGTGCATGTTGACTTGTGCAGTAAGATGCCTACACACGCCTTGGGGGGATCTTCCTATTTTTTATTGATTGTTGACGACTATAGTAGGAAGATGTGGGTGTACTTTCTTCGCGAAAAGGCTCAAGCTTTCGGTAAATTCAAAGAATGGCTATAGCTTGTTGAAAATGAAACAAGGAGAAAAGTGAAGAAAATCAGATCGGATGGTGGTGGTGAGTTTGTTTCTACAGAGTTTGAAGATTTTTGCAAGAGCAAAGGGATCAAGTGACAAATGAGGACACCACCTATGCCACAGAAAAATTCGGTTGTTGAATGCCGAATGCGGACCATGGTGGAGATGGGGAGGTGTATGTTGAAAGGTGCTGGATTGCCAAACCACTTTTGGGCCGAGGCTGTCAATATTGCAGTTTACATCCTTAATCGCAGCTATACAAAGGCACTCAAAGGTAAAACACCACATGAGGCTTACAGCGGTAAGAAGCCATCTGTCTCCCACTTCAGAATGTTTGGGTATGAATGCTATGCGCATGTACCAGACAAAGAGAGAAACAAGCTACAACCAAAAAGCACCAAATGTATCTTCTTAGGCTATTGTGATGAGAAGAAAGCCTTTAAGTTGTATGACCAAGAGGCAAAGAAGATCATAGCGAGCCGCGATGTGGTGTTCAGGGAGCAGCCACATGGAGTGGAGGCAAAGAAGAGCTCTTCCACTTTATCATCAAGCGAAGATGTAATTCACTATGGACCTGTCCCAAGAGCTATAAAGGAGGAGGATATATCAGATGATGAAGATATAAGACACCAACCTGTTGTTACACCACCAAAAAAGCCATTGCCGTAATGGGTAAGGCAGCTCTACGACCATGATAATGAGATGCCTATGTTTGTTGAGCAACATCATGCAGATGGACCAAGGCGGTCTCATAGAATCGAGGAGCAAAGGAGGGCTTCTGCTCACATAGTCAATATGGCCTTGATGGTTGAGATTATTGCAGAAGTAAAGGAGCCTGCGAGTTTGGAGGAAGTACTTGCAGACCGAGATTGGAAAAATGCTATGGAAGTAGAATATGATAGCATCATGAAGAATGAAACTTGGGAGCTGGTAGATTGACCACCTAACAGAAAGGTTATTGGCACGAAGTGGGTTTGGAAGGTAAAGTACAAGGCTGATGGGACTTTGGAAAAGTACAAAGCCAGATTGGTTGCACAAGGATTTTTGCAGGTTGAAGGGTTTGATTTTCAAGAATCTTTTGCTCTGACTACCAGAATGACCACTATTCACACAGTACTATCAGTGGCTGCTCATAAAAATTGGCCAGTTTATCAAATGGATATTAAATCAACATTCTTGAATGGTGACCTCAAGGAGGAGGTGTACGTGGCTCGGCCACCTGGGCTTGAGGCCCCCCATTTTGAGAACAAGGTATGTAAGATGAAGAAGGCTCTGTACGGGCTGAAATAGGGCCCAAGAGCATGGTACCAATGGATAGACAAATTCTTTCATAAATTAAACTTCAAAAGATGTGCCTCAGATGCTAACTTGTATGTGTACAGGAAAGGTGGAAAATCTGCTATGAAGACATGATCCAGCAGACTAGAAAGGTGTTGAGCACAGAGTTTGAGATGACAGACTTAGGATTGATGCACTACTCTTTGCGGATTGTAGTCTAGCAAGAGCCAGGCAAGATCTTCATCTCTCAGCAAAAATATGCAAGGGAGATCTTGAAGGCATTTGGTATGTCTGAGTGCAAGGAGATAGCTACACCTATGGAGGTAAATGCGCGGTTGTCTATGGAGGATGCCTCACCACCAGCAGACATTGGGAGGTACAGGAAGTTGGTCGGCAGTCTCATCTATCTGTGCAACACCAGAACGTACATCAATTTTGCTGTTGGCATTTTGAGTAGGTTCTCCAATAAGCCTCGGGAGAATCATTGGAATGCAGGGATGCGGGTGCTAAGGTATGTGAAGGGCACTCTTGATTATGGCATCACCTATGGTATGGGCACTTCCTTGGTTGGTCATTGTGACTCAAATTGGTCTGGAGATGTTGATTCCAGGAAATCAATTTCTGGATATTGTTTCTCTTTAGGTTCAAGTATCTTCTCTTGGATCAGTAAGAAACAACCAAGAGTGGCATTGTCTTCTACTGAGGCTGAGTACAAGGTAGCATGTTTTGCTGCATGTGAAGCAGTGTGGCTGAGGAGGACCTTATGGCACATGGGAGGGCAAGAGGATGAGGCAACTCTACTCAGGTGCGACAATCAAAGTTGCATGGCCATTGCTAAAAATCCAGTGTTTCATGCATGCACAAAACATATAGAGATTCGATATCACTATGTGCATGATTTGATCAAGGATGGGATAGTGGAATTGGTCTACTATCCAACAGAGCAAAATGGAGAAGATATATTCACCAAGGCACTCGGGAAGGATCAGCTTCAGGGTCATCGTCAGAGACTCGGCGAGAAGATAGTTCACCTACGAGTGGACATTGAGGGGGGCTGTTCGATATGCTCAATGCCCCACCCTCTTGGTGTGAAGATAGTGGGAGAGACGGAAGGAGTCTCACTTGCAGCTTTCTCACATACACAATGGGGGAATACACACAAAGGTGGAGGCTGAAAACAGTTTTTCTCTTCCTAGTTGTGAAAGCCAAAAGAACTCAAGTACAAAAGAATAGAAGAACCCTATATGTGGGTCTCAAAACCAAACTCAACTAACTAAGGTGGCATACTAACTGAGCCACAAACTAGAGTAGATAAGGATAGCTATCATCCAGCTATTATTCGTGGGCGGTGTACCAACCCCATCTGTAGCTAGCAAGTTGGTGACATAAATGCACAACGGTCACCCTGGCATATCACGAGTGGAGCTCGATATCTCAACACTCCCCCTTAAGCTCAATCCCAATTCCTGCACACCAAGAAGGTCTCTGAACTTGCGCAGCTTCTCTACACCCAATGCCTTCGTGAATATGACAGCTACCTGATCCTCTGTGCTGACATAAACTAGATCAATAAGACCTAGTAAAACCTTCTCCCACACATAGTGATAATGAACCTCAATGTGCTTTGTTCTAGCATGATAGACTGGGTTATTTGCCACAACAAATGACAACTGGCCCAATGCATATCATAGAGTAGCTTATGCAACCAAGCTACCTCGCATGCAGCCATTACTGCACACCTGTACTCAGCCTCTGTGCTCGACAAGGAAACTGTAGGCTGTTTCTTGCTGCTCCAAGTGACTGCAGCACTCCCAAAAGAGAGCACATATCCACTGGTAGATCGTCTATCAGAAATACTACTAGCCCAATCAGCATCAGTGTATCCATGCAACTGTATCTGAACCCCAGCCTCATAAAATAGTCCATACTGCAATGTGGACTTCACATACCTGAGTATGTGTCTAGCCGCATCCAAATGCAGTTTCCTTAGAGCCTGCATAAACTGACTTACCAATCCAATAGCATAGCTTAAGCATAGCTTAAATCTAGCCTGGTAATAGTCATATAAATCAAACTTCCTACTATGCGTCTGTACATAGTAGTCTTCCAGAAGCTCACCTGCATCTGTGCTCAGCTTCACATTCTGCTCCAAAGGAACTGAAATAGGCTTACAGCCTGTCATCCCATATTTGGACAGCATGTCCAATCCATACTACCTCTGCAAGAGCTGTATCCCACTTGGTGATCTAATCACCTCAATGCCCAAGAAATAATGCAGCTCGCCCAAATCCTTCATCTCAAACTTCTGCTTCAATAGCATTTTCACATAAAGGATATCTTCATCACTATCACCTATGATGATCAAATCATCAACATAAATGACAAGCAGCATAATCCCTTTCTCTGTTTTTCTCACATAGAGAGAAATCTGCCTTGAAAATCTGAAAGCCAATAGTAACAAGATACTGTCCTATCTTGTCAGACCATGCTCTAGGTGCTTGCTTCAAGCCATACAAGGCTCTCTTCAACCTGCAAACAAACTCAGGATGAATAGCATGAACATAACGTGCTGGCTGCTCCATAAAGACCTCTTCTTGGAAATCACCATGCAAGAAGGCATTCTTTACATCCATCTGATGTAAAGACCATCCCTTTGATGCAGCCATAGCAATGGCTGCTCTTACAGTTGCCATCCTTGCAACCGGACTGAATGTTTATTCATAATCAATGCCATATGTCTGTGCATATCCCTTGACAACTAATCTTGCCTTGTATCTATTCACAGAACCATTTGCATTGTGCTTGATCTTATAAACCCACTTACAGCCAATTGCATTCTTGCATTTAGGCAAAGGCACCAATTCCCATGTAGCATTTGCTTCCGAGGCATCCATTTCTTCATCCATGGCTTTCTCCCATTTTTCATTTCCCATGGCTTGCTCAAAAGAAGTAGGTTATGGTTCCTGTATCACTTTGACCATATAGGCATAGTGAATGGCTGTAAATCCATCATATTTTAGCCTATCCATAGGATACCTAACTCTGGTAGACCTGCGCAAAACAAGCTCACTTCCAGGTGCTCTCAAAACATCCCTGGTCTTCCTTACTCCAGGTGTAACAACAGAAGGAACTCATCATCAATGCTCTGTTCTAAGCCACTGGATTCACCATCCACATAAGAGTGACCTGCATTCACATCAAACATGGGCTGGTCTACCTTCTCTTTTCCTTTTTGTGATACCTATGTACCACTATCTGCATTGCTTTGAGGAGATTCTCCTGATCTCAATCTACCTATCCATAGCGAAGCATGTGAACCACTGCTAGAGGACACTGCAGGTCCACTGATATTTTGTGATTGCTGCTGTGAATTCTGTGCAGCATTACCATTTTGTGCATCTACATCAATCATCACATTTATTGGTTTATACCAGCTGCTCATCTCATAAAAAACAACATCTCTGCTCACTGTAAACTTACAAGAAGAAGGGTTATAGCATCTATACCCTTTCTGCTGCAGAGAATAACCAATAAAGATGCACTTCTCAGCTTTTGGATCCAACTTGGACCTCAACTCGTCTGGCACATGAACATAGGCAATGCAACCAAAAATTTTCAAATGAGAAATGTCTGGTTTCCTACCGGTATACATCTCGTCTGGCGTCATGCCATGTATTGCTGTAGTGGGAGTCCTGTTCGTTATGTAAACTGCTGTAGCAACTGCTTCAGCCCATTAATAATAGCCCATCAATAATCTGATAGATCTTTTTCATTTAGCATAGCCTGAGATACCTCTCCAATATGCCTGTTTTTCCTTTCTGCAACTCCATTTTGATGTGGGGTATGACTGCATGAATATTGCTGCTTTATGCCATGCTCCTATAGGAACCTTGCAAACTCATTGGAGAGGTACTCTCCCCCTCCATCTGACCTTAGGCATTTTATTTGCAGGCCTGTTTCTTTTTCAACCATAGATTTAAAGGCTTTGAAGTGCCCAAACACTTCACTTTTCTTTTTCATAAAATACACCCAAAGTTTTCTGCTGAAGTCATCAATAAAAGTAACAAAATAGTGACAGCCTCCAATAGATGCAACTTTAGTAGTCCACACATCAGAGTGGATTAATTCCAATGGCTTTTTACTCTCTTGAACATGCCTGGGAAATGGTTTCCTTGCCTGTTTTCCAAATTGACAGGCTTCACAAACCTTATGCATTTCTACAACCTTGAATTTAGGCAATCTTGCAATAATATTTTGGGCTTGCATTGATTTAAGTCGCTGTATATTAACGTGACCAATGCGTTTATGCCAGATATCAATATCTGCAACTACACCGGTCCCATGTGCAAACATTGCTGCACTCAATTCAGGCATGTCCGCATCCAACGTAAACATCCTACCTTTCTTCTTTCCTTTTTCTATCAAGCGACCATTATTTTTCATATCCTCAACAAAGCATCCATGAGGATTAAATCTGACCTGCAAGCCCTGCTCAACCATTTCACCAACAGAAACCAGGTTCTTGGTGATGTTTGGGACATGAAATACATTAGACAGGTATTTCTTTTTCCCATCCTACATAGACAAAGGAATTTTACCAATCTGCACAATAGGATGTGCAGTATCATCACCAGTCTCCACAAATCCTGGTTTTTCCATTTTCCTTGCATCCTGCATCCACTCTGCATGACCTGTCATGTGGTTTGATGCACCTGAGTCAACATACCACACATCATTTCGTTCTTCTGCACTTGTCACAGAATTGGTCATGTGTTGCACCATAAATAGATGGTCATTTCTGTCATCAGTCTGTCTACTGGAAGATGCATAATTGCCTTGCTGCAGTTTTCCATTCATAATGTCATTCTGCTTTTTGTAGCATTCCTTAGCCATATGACCCATTTTACCACAGTAGTAGCATTCAACATTGTTGTTTGCATTTTGGTCTCTCTGCCATCCACCACGGCCTCTTTGGCTCCCCTTGCCTCTAGAGTTACCACGTCCTCCTCCATAGGATTGGTTTTCTTGAGTTTGCTGCATATTCTGATTTCTACCATAGCCTGCAGATCGGCCTCCTCTACCTCTGCCTCTACCTCTTCCAGCATTTGAGTAGAAGACAATTTCTTTTGAAGTTCCTCCTGAAGAAGATGCACCCCCATTTCTCTGCTCTTCAGAAATTAGAAGAGCAAACAACTCTTCAAAATCAGGAAATTTTTCACGGACGGCAATGGATGTCCAGAACTGTGCATAATCCTTTCCTAGACCATTCAAGGTCACAAAAACTAGATCAACATCTTCCACTGGCAACCCAACGGAAGCAAGTGCATCTGCAATTTTCTTCACCTTCATGTGATAGTCATTGATGCTAATTTTCTCTCTGCACATTATGCAACTCCTGTTTGAGCTGCATTTTCCTGGCTTGTGTATTTGTGGTGTACATTTTTGCCAAAATATCCCATGCCTCCTTTGGCATACTTGCATCTTGAATATGCACAATCATAGAAT
This sequence comes from Dipteris shenzhenensis, assembly GCF_047967505.1. Classification (NCBI taxonomy): domain Eukaryota; kingdom Viridiplantae; phylum Streptophyta; class Polypodiopsida; order Gleicheniales; family Dipteridaceae; genus Dipteris; species Dipteris shenzhenensis. The sequence goes on from NC_141620.1 coordinate 32,257,199, forward strand.
CTGAAATGCTGATAGATAGCCAGTACATAACTTTTCTGGCTCTCTCATGCCATCCTTCAAATGCCTGCATTTCCTATTGATTGGGAACATTAGGAAGAACTGGTTCTTCTTCATTTCCTGTAATGAACTCCCAATAGCCTTTTGCCATAAGGAAATTCATCATTCTAAACTTCCATGCCTGGAAGTTGTTCTTGTCAAGATTTTCAGTGACAATCTGTGAAAGAGAATCAGACGCCATTACAGAACACTGCAAAATATTCTGTCACTGCAAAAAACACAGCTTTTACCTCACACGAGCAGATCTGCAAAACTGACGAAAATGGTATTTGACCACACAGTCACTTCCTAGTGACGATTTTGCATCAACAGGCAACAAGCATGATTTTGCAACTCCCAATATCTCTGCACACAGGCATATGATGCAATTTCTGTGGCAACTTTTCACCGACCAATCGAGCAGTGGTCGCATAGCAAGAACAGGACCTTTTTCTGAGTGCCTGCGAAGAACTTCCGCCTTCAAAACGAGCCCTGCAGCATATACTGCACTCTCGCCACACCGCGAAGGGTGTCTCAATCTGAGACAGTGCACTCTTGCACTTCTGGCTGTGCTACTTGTAGAGATTTGCTCCCAAACTCAAAATAGGAAAGCAACACTAGTCCTCTTACCAGGACACTGTGAACTTGGTTTGCTTTCTTGAGCTCCTTACCATGAACAAGGCTCTGATACCATGTGAAGATAGTGGGAGAGAGGGAAGGAGTCTCACTTGCCGCTTTCTCACATACACAATGGGGGAATACACACAAAGGTGGAGGCTGAAAACAGTTTTCCTCTTCTTAGTTGTGAAAGCCAAAAGAACTCAAGTACAAAAGAATAGAAGAACCCTATATGTGGGTCTCAAAACCAAACTCAACTAACTAAGGTGGCATACTAACTGAGCCATGAACTAGAGTAGATAAGGATAGATGTCATCCAGCTATTATTCATGGGCGGTGTACCAACCCCATCTGTAGCTAACAAGTCAGTGACGTAAATGCACAATGGTCACCCTAGCATATCGCGAGTGGAGCTCGATATCTCAACACTTGGTAACCACCAGTGGTCCAAGGTGCTCAAGTTGTAAGGCCCCCATATGATGAGAAGCCATGTGTGAGCCCAGGACACTGGATGGATCTTGACTTGCATGTCAGATGAGGTCTATCAATGAGACCGTTGATGGTAGAAAGGTGATTGTGTGGGAGCCCCTTATTCTTGCTGGGGCCTGGGGGCTAGTTGGGGGGTCCCAGGGGAGTATTCCCTGAATATTCCATGGACAACTAGTCGATTCCACCAACTAGGTTGATTGGTCAGCTCCACCGACTAGGTCGACTAGTCAACTCCACCGACTACGTTGATCCAACTACCACCCTCATATCTATAAAGAGGCAACCTCCCTAGTCCATTATATTAGATCAGATTTTCCAGCTAGTAGCTCTTCACCTAGTATCTGTCTAGATCGCCATCTAAGCTCCACTGTGGGAGCGCACGGGTGGACGGAGCCATCATCTGTACTACATCAGTATTGAAGGAAAAGTTTGTTCCTCTCCAGTTTACTGTGTACTCTCTATTCTTTGTTCAGTTTCTGTTCCGCTGCGCCGTGTAGTTTAAGAGAAGCCATGTGTGAGCCCGACACTGGATGGATCCTGACTTGTATGTCAGATGAGATCTATCAATGACACCGTTGATGGTAGAAAGGTGATTGTGTGGGAGCCCCTTATTCTTGTTGGGGCCTGGGGGGATCCCAGGGGGGCCAGCAGCCCCCTTGGAGGGGGTTCGGGGGCGAGAGCCCCCAAGGCGATGGTATAGGGAATATTCCCTAAATATTCCATGGACGATTAGTCGGTTATACTGACTAGGTTGATTGGTGTTGGCTTCATCGACTAGGTTGATTGGTCGGATCCACTGACTACGTTGATCCGACTGCCACCCTCATAGCTATAAAGAGGCGACCTCCCCAGTCCATTGTATCATATCAGTTCAGATCAGATCAGATCTTCCAGCTAGTAGCTCTTCACCTAGTATCTGTCTAGATCGCCATCTAAGCTCCACTGTGGGAGCACACGGGTGGATGGAGCCATCATCTGTACTACATCAGTTTTGAAGGAAAATTTTGTTCATCTCCAATTTGATGTGTACTCCCTATTCTTTGTTCAGTTTTTGTTCCACTGCGCTATGTAATTTAACATGGTATCAAAGCCCAGGCGGCTCTAAGGATCGAAGAATAGAAGAGAGGCAAGGGCTTCAACATCATACGGAGTGATGGGAATAAGAAGCGGCTCAACAGGAAGTGGCTCGAGTTCAACAGTTGTTGCTGCACCAACAACCCAGGCATTAAGGATTTGCCCACCAGCCTTCATTGAAGGCAAGCTAGATGGTATGAACTACACTCTGTGGAAGTTTAAAATTACTGCTATTTTGGATTCATATGAGCTTCTGGAGACAATACTGGGGACTGACCCAGAACCATAAGGAACCCCCGACCCAGCAAATTCGGGGAGTATGATGCCTCCTAATGCCGACCTTCTACGAGCTTGGAAATGCAAATGCTCTATGTGCCCTAGTTACAAGTACTACTGATAGTGTTTTGACCTTGATTCAGCATACATCTAAGGGAGGTAGCAAGCTAAGGGTGTCCACTTCCGGACCACTTTCGGGTGAGTGTGACACCCGGAAAGTGAAAATACAAAGGTTTTGCTTCGATGTGCGATACCTCGATCGAGGTATTGTCTCCAATGAAACAAACACACGAGGACAATCGAGCCAAGCCAATATCTCGATCGAGGTCCTAGACTTTCTTTCACTGAACCGAGCCTATACCTCAATCGAGGTCTCGTGGCATGCCACCTATACCTCGATCGAGGTATCATGGCAAGCCAACTATACCTCGATCGAGGTATTGTGGCAAGTCCACATACCTCGATCGAGGTATCATGGATAGATGACTTCGATCATGCCACATACCACAATCGAGGTATGTGCCATCCAACATGGCAGATGACATACCTCGATCAAGGTACTGTGGCAAGTCCAGAAACCTCGATCCTGGTATGTTGGACCAATGACTTGGCCGCATGTCAAATACCACGATTGAGGTATGTGGCATCCAGCTGGCAGCTGACATACCTCGATCGAGGTATCATGGCAGGTCCATACCTCGATCGAGGTAGATGGACCGATGTGTATGGGGCATGTCGAATACCTCGATCGAGGTATCAAGGTATGATGGAGCGATGTGTATGTGGCATGTCAAATACCTCGATCGAGGTATCATGCAATGTCTATACCTCGATCGAGGTATGATGGATCGATATGTATGTGGCATGTGAAATACCTCGATCGAGGTACCAAAACCCTAAATTTTTGTATATAAAGAGAGGGACCCCTCTTCATACCTTGATCGAGCTCCTCCTCATCAAAATCGATGGATTTGCGGGAGCTCGACGGAATTGCGGCAGCGACGGACAACGACCGACGGACAACGACGGAGATGGACGGAGCAGGAGATTCCAGGTAAGGTTTTTTTAATATAGCTTTTTTTTTTTGCAAAAATTTATTTAAATTTTAGTTTATAGGAATATCTAATTTAATTATAAAATATTTCTAAATTTCAAATGCATTTTAAAGTTTTTATAAATTATTTTTTGAATTACGTAATTTTTTATTTAAAATGTGAAAATGTATATATTTTGTTTTTTAAAATCATCTATTAAAAAAAAAAGAGATTAAAGTTATTTTTCAAATGAGTGCTATTTTTATTTAAATAAAAAAACGTTTAAATTTTATTTTTAAAAATCATCTTTAAAAAAAAAGAAAATAAGAGTTTAAGGTAGCTTTTATGTTATTTAAGTTAGTGAGGTTTTTATTTCAATGTCAAAAAGTATGTATTTTGTTTTTTAAAATCATCTATTAAAAAAAAGAGAGATTAAAGTAGTTTTTATGTTAATTTTTAAATTAGTGAAGTTTTGAATTAAATATAACGTTTAAATTTTGTTTTTAAAAATCATCTATTAAAAAAAAGAAAATAAGAGTTTAAAGCATCTTTTATATTATTTTAGTTTATAGGAATATCTATTTTAATTATAAAATATTTCAAAATTTCAAATGCATTTTAAAGTTTTTTTAAATTATTTTTTTAATTACGTTATTTCAAGGTTATATATTTTGTTTTTTAAAATCATCTCTTAAAAAAAAGAGAGATTAAAGTAGTTTTTATGTTATTTTTTAAATTAGTGCTATTTTTATTTAAATAAAAAACGTTTAAATTTTAGTTTTAAAAATCATCTATAAAAAAAAAAGAAAATAAGAGTTTAAGGTAGCTTTTATGTTATTTAAGTTAGTGAAGTTTTTATTTAAATGTCAAAAAGTATATACTTTGTTTTTTAAAATCATCTATTAAAAAAAGAGAGATTAAAGTAGTTTGCATGTTATTTTTTAAATTAGTGAAGTTTTGAATCAAATATAACCTTGAAATTTTGTTTTTAGAAATCATCTATTAAAAAAAAGAAATTATTGCGGTGTGCGTTTATCTATCTTTATGTGGAATATTATAGATTATATAGTTGGTTAAGAGTTGTTTCATAATTTAGGTAGAGTAAGTAGGCTGAGTTAACAAGCTAGAGCAAGATGATCTAGTTAAGGCCTAGTTAAAAAGTTATTTAGGGCTAGCTATTCCCAACTAGCTAGGAGCCAGTCATGCCAACCAATCATTCAACAGATGCTCCAAGTCAAGCAGTATAACTAGGGTTATCTCAATGACCATAACCTATCTCTATCCTATAAATATTGTCGTTTTCTATATATTCTATACTTTTCAAGATGCTATTCTACTTTAGTTTGGCATATGTTTAGAGGTGCAATTTGACTTCCACTTGCAATTATTGAGAGGTGCATTTGTCCACCTTCATGTGGAATATTCTAGGATGCAGGTCTTGCCTTGGGTTATATATTTCAAGTTAGCAACTATTCCTTGTAGTCCATTTTAGTGTATTGTACATAACATTTTCTTTCTATCACTCAGTATCTTTACATCTCTCTTCCAAAAATACACCTCTACTACATACTTTGACATGCTAGTAGAGCCCATGGTAGTCTAGAGCTGGGAAAAATGGAGGGAGCATCTAAAACAAAAGCTATTTGCTATTAATTACAGCAACGGTGGGTAGTATAGACAAGGAGAATGAGCTTGAAGAAATCGACTTTCTAAAGTAAACTTGTAAATATTTGTAAATACGAATTGAATTTGCAACATAGCACTGTTGTAGGCATAGCCACACATTTGGCCCATCTACCGTTAGGTGCATAGGATGATCCCAACGACATCCTACCTCATCAAGGAGTACATAAATAGTTTTCATTACATAAATAGATTATTAAGTCATATTGAATAGAATATTATTTTCATTACCCAAACAGAATATTAATTTCCATGTGTTTTTTTTGTGCATGCGCTAGCCAGCGCACAGGTTCTGGCACCACTGTTCCTATGCCGATAGCGATTTTGAGAGCTGAGATGAGGGCACTGCAAGATGCTAGGCCACCCCCTCACTTGGTTGTGAGTCTAGATTCAGTCATTGATGCTCTGGGTCGATTGGACACAGTTGAGGACGTTGTGGATACCTTTCAGGCACAGGCTGAGGCAAAGATCACTGGTCATGGCTTGGATTGGAGAGCCATTCGAGAGTTGTTTGAGCGTGAGTCACCTCACAGGTAGGCCTTAGAGGATATGTTTTGGGATGGTCACACTGAGGCGATGCGACCACGATCAGGGCTGCCCTTTCATATTTTACATTGTAGGCACCCCGTCATAGCAGCACACATTTATTTGAGATATCTCGCTGTGAATGGTGGTCGATTGCATCACAACCATCAGATAGCCAGCTCATTTACCATGCAGCTATACGACGCTGAGTTTGTGCTTGGTCATCGGGTAGACTACCTTAGTACCCGTCCAGGATCAGGAGCTAGACATGGTAGGATGGGGCGTCAGGAGCATCAGAGTGCAGGTGTTCGGCGTCGATGCGAGGCACCAGAGCTGCACACTATCCCTGCACCGGCATTGCGAACGAGTTGTTGGAGGACGGATTAGGGGGGATGTTCATTCAGTGGCATCATCCTTGCACGACATGGTCTTTGCCCTATCGAGATCACTTTCGATTACACCTCCCACATCTATGGAGCCTCCCACATCTACACCACCTCCCACATCTACACCGCCTCAGCATGAGTTGGAGACTTGAGACGCACGGATTGCAGAGTTGGAGGCATTGTTGGCTGAGTCTAGGGACGAGGTTAGTTATTCTGATTATTTTAGTTTATTCTTTTATTGCGTCTTTTGAATTGAAGTTTTTTGGTTAATTCTCACCATGTACGCGACATGTTTGCATTGCAGGCACATCTATTGCGACAGGATATGGAGCCTCGTGTACGACTGTTGGAGGCAGATTTGGAGGAGCAGAGGATTTGGACACGCATAGCGTACCATCGAGCGGAGCACTATATTTTGCAATTGAGACATATTAGTCGTGATCCATCTTGCCATAGGATTGACCCTAGCGTGGCCTTGTACCCCGCTCCTCCTGTAGATGTGCCGACTAGGACACCCATAGATGCACTAGTCATAGCCAGGCTTCCTACCGCCACTTGTGTCCTTTGCCACGAGGATTTTGACATAGTAGGGTGGTTTGGACTAGGGTGCTGGACTAGGGTGCGGCCACATCGAACATCTCCATTGCATGACCCACCACATGGTGGCACGATCAGTGTGCCCTGTATGCTTTGTTGACATTGATGTGGCCACATACAGAGGACTAGGCATGGATGATTTGTATCCTAGTCATCGTCAGTCCATTGATCCATTTGCCCACGTGGTCTTGACAGAGCACTACAGGGAGGAGGCACAGAGAGCTTTGCTGCAGCAGGAGGGTGCTAATACGTCAGTGGTTGCAACGTCTGTTTCGCAACGCTTCTCATATGGTGATTTCATGCCAGGTGACGAGGCACGAGCAGAGGAAGCATGCTGTATTGAGCGAGAGGCAGAGCTTCAGATATCATTGCAGTAGTGGGTGGAGCAGTAGCTTGGGCGGGGCTGAGACCAGTGTCTTCTACATGTAGAGACGATTTCTCGCGCTGGATTTGAGGCACGAGTATTCGCAGATGCACGACTTTGGGAGTTGAGGCGCGCATACATAGAGGAGGCGAGGGAGGCAGAGATGGCAGCGGTGGCTTGTGCAGCATGCCCTCCTCTTCATCAGGATGAGGCTAGCCCATCTCATGCAGGAGATGGGGCTGGCCCATCTGATCCGGCTTTGCCTGAGGGCACACAGCGGACAGTTGGGCAGCGGGTCATACAGGCCCGCCACGTGAGAGGATGACTAGAGGATCATATGTGGAGTTATCAAATTCTAATTCAAGATGATTGTTTAGGCTTCACACATATCTTGTTTAGGGATGCACTTCTGCACGATGATGATGATGATGTACACATTCACTTTGGTACTTTCATGATATTGTTCTTACTTTTATGATGTATGAGCATTTTGGTACTTTCATGATGTTCTTCTTACTTTGTTTATCTCAGTTTATAGTTTGTTCAAATCTAACATAAACATTTAAAATTAGGAGTATGATTTTGAATTTCAAATATCTCAATTCACACATCTAATACATAAGGTATTTTAAAAATAATGCCATGTGAATTAATTGTAAACATTAAGCATTGAAAAAGTGTTTAAGTATAACGTCTCTCTCTCTCTCTCTCTCTCTCTCTCTTGCTATGAACTTTATCATTTTGAATATCATATTGAATTTCGTATATATCAATGCTTGCAATTATTACACTAAACCAAAGAGCCATGCGAAGTGTCATCCCCACGTGCGTATTTAAAATTAGGAGTATGATTTTGAATTTCAGATAATTTAATTCACACATCTAATACATAAGGTATTTTAAAAATAATGCCATGTGTCATAATTGTAAACATTAAGCATTGAAAAGGTGTTCAAGTATAAGGTCTCTCTCTCTCTCTCTCTCTCTCTCTCTATCTATCTATCTCTCTCTAGAGCTCTCTCGTGCTATGAACTTTATCATTTTGAATATCATATTGAATTTCGTATATATCAATGCTTGCCATTTTTCATACGTAGTCACTAGTACGGATTATACCGTCCACGTGGCACATACGAAATCAGTTGGAAACCAAATCTTGCGTGGATGTAGATCTAGGGAGCCTAAAAGCCGTGCAAAGTTTCATCCCCAACAGATAAGTCCACGTGCATATTTGGTTAGTACGTGCGCCACTTTTCATACGTAGTCACTACTAGGGATTGTAAAAATGTACGCATTACACCTTCCACATGGCACATACGAAATCAGTTGGAGACCAAATCTTGCATGGATGTATGCCTAGGGTAGCCTAAGAGCCATGCAGAGTTTCATCCCCAACAGATAAGTCCACGTGTGTATTTGGTTAGTACGTGAGCCATTTTTCATACGTAGTCACTAGTAGGGATTAAAAAAATATACACATTATACCTTCCACGTGGCACATACCATATCAGTTGGAGACCAAATATTGCGTGGATGTAGGTCTAGGTAGCCTAAGAGCCGTGTGAAGTTTCATCCCCAACAGATAAGTCCACGTACATATTTGGTTAGTACGTGCGCCATTTTTCATGCATAGTCACTAGTAGGGATTGTAAAAATGTACGCATTATACCTTCCACGTGGCACATACCAAATCACTTGGAGACCAAATCTTGTGTGGATGTAGGTCTAGGGTAGCCTAAGAGCCGTGCAGAGTTTCATCCCCAACAGATAAGTCCACATGCGTATTTGGTTAGTACGTGCACCATTTTTCATGTGTAGTCACTAGTAGGGATTGTAAAAATGTACGCACTATATCTTCCACGTGGCACATACAAAATCAGTTGGAGACAAAATCTTGCATGGATGTAGGTCTAGGGTAGCCTAAGAGCTGTGCGAAGTTTCATCCCCAACAGATAAGTCCACACACGTATTTCGTTAGTACGTGCACAATTTTTCATACGTACTCGTGCTAGTAGGAATTGTAAAAATGTACGCATTATACCTTCCACGTGGCACATACCAAATTAGTTGGAGACAAAATCTTGCGTGGATGTACGTCTAGGGTAGCCTAAGAGCCGTGCAAACTTTAATCCCCAACAGATAAGTCCACATGCCTATTTGGTTAGTACGTGCGCCATTTTTCATACGTAGTCACTAGTAGGGATTGTAAAAATGTACGCATAATACCTTCCACATGGCGCATACCAAATCAGTTGGAGACCAAATATTGCATGGATGTACGCCTAGGGTAGCCTAAGAGCCGTGCAAAGTTTCATCCCCAACAGACAAGTCCACACGCGTATTTCGTTAGTACGTGCGCCATTTCTCATACGCAGTCGTGCTAGTAGGGATTGTAAAAATGTACGCATTATACCTTCCACGTGGCGCATACCAAATCAGTTGGAGACAAATCTTACATGGATGTACGTCTAGGGTAGCCTAAGAGCCGTGCAAAGTTTAATCCCCAACAGATAAGTCCACATGCCTATTTGGTTAGTACGTGCGCCATTTTTCATACATAGTTACTAGTAGGGATTGTAAAAATGTACGCATTATACCTTCCACATGGCGCATACAAAATCAGTTGGAGACCAAATCTTGCATGAATGTACGTCTACGGTACTGTCGGCACAGAACCACTAGTAGGGAGTGCTTGCAAAAATGTACGCATTATACCTTCCACGTGGCACATACCAAATCAGTTGGAGACCAAATCTTGCGTGGATGTACGTCTAGGATAGCCTAAGAGCCATGCGAAGTTTCATCCCCAACAGGGTTAATGGTTTTTTAGGTTTAGGGTTTAGGGTTTGTTAGTTTTAGGGTTTAGGGTTTAGGGTTAAGGGTTTAGGGTTTAGGCTTTCTTAGGGTTTAGGGTTTAGGGTTTAGTCGTGCTAGTAGGGATTGTAAAAATGTACGTATTATACCTTCCACGTGGCGCATACCAAATCAGTTGGAGACCAAATCTTGCATGGATGTACATCTAGGGTAGCCTAAGAGTCATGCAAATTTTAATTCCCAACAGATAAGTCCACACGCATATTTCGTTAGTACGTGTGCCATTTTTCATACGTAGTCATGCTAGTAGGGATTGTAAAAATGTACGCATTATACCTTCCATGTGACGCATACCAAATCAGTTGGAGACCAAATCCTGCATGGATGTACGTCTAGGGTAGCCTAAGAGCCGTGCAAAGTTTAATCCCCAATAGATAAGTCCACATGCCTATTTGGTTAGTACGTGCACCATTTTTCATCTCGGGGGGGTCACTATGTATAAACCCTCTATATCATGTGCGTTCAAGGCCTATATTTAAAATCCCTTATCTGTAAATTTTTTCATTAATAAAATGTACCCCTTTTCTATACAAATCTGTAAATTTTTTCCAAAACTATTTTAAATAGTCCCTTATGTATATTTATTTCTGTAAATTTTAGGAATAAAAAATATCCTTCTGTTGAACTCACGTGATAGGGTTACATATGATGAGTGACCCCCCCGAGTTTTTCATACGTAGTCGTGCTAGTAGGGATTGTAAAAATGTACGCATTATTCCTTCCACGTGGCACATACCAAATCAGTTGGAGACCAAATCTTGCATGGATGTGTGTCTAGGGTAGCCTAAGAGCCATGCGAAGTTTCATCCCCAACAGATAAGTCCACATGCATATTTGGTTAGTACGTGCACCATTTTTCATACGTAGTCGTGCTAGTAGGGATTGAAAAAATGTACGCATTATACCTTCCACGTGGCGCATACCAAATCAGTTGGAGACCAAATCTTGCATGGATGTACGTCTAGGGTAGCCTAAGAGCCGTGCGAAGTTTCATCCCCAACAAAGAAGTCCACACGCATATTTTGTTAGTACATGAGCCATTTCTCATACGTAGTCATGCTAGGAGGGATTGTAAAAATGTACGCATTATACCTTCCACATGGCGCATACCAAATCAGTTGGAGACAAATCTTGCATGGATGTACGTCTAGGGTAGCCTAAGAGCCGTGCAAAGTTTAATCCCCAACAGATAAGTCCACATGCCTATTTGGTTAGTACGTGTGCCATTTTTCATACGTAGTCACTAGTAGGGATTGTAAAAATGTACGCATTATACCTTCCACGTGGCGCATACCAAATCAGTTGGAGACCAAATCTTGCATGGGTGTACATCTACGGTAGCCTAAGAGCTGTGCAAAGTTTAATCTCCAACAAATAAGTCCACATGCCTATTTGGTTAGTACGTGCGCCATTTTTCATACGTAGTCACTAGTACAGAGTGCTTGCAAAAATGTACGCATTATACCTTCCACGTGGCACATACCGAATCAGTTGGAGACCAAATCCTATGTGGATGTACGTCTAGGGTAGCCTAAGATCCGTGCAAAGTTTAATCCCCAACAGATAATTCCACATGCCTATTTCGTTCATACATGCGCCATTTTTCATACGTAGTTGTGCTAGTAGGGATTGCAAAAATGTACGCATTATACCTTCCACGTGGTCCATACCAAATCAGTTGGAGACCAAATATTGTGTGGATGTACGGGTAGTGTTGCCTAAGAGTCGTGCAAAGTTTAATCCCCAACAAATAATTCTACATGCCTATTTGGTTTGTATGTGCACCATTTTTCATACGTAGGCACGTGTAGGGAGTGCTTGCAAAAATGTACGCATTATACCTTCCACATGGCACATACTAGATTAGTTGGAGACCAAATCCTGCGTGGATGTACGTCTAGGGTAGCCTAAGAGCCGTGCAAAGTTTAATCCCCAACAGATAAGTCCACATGCCTATTTCATTAGTATGTGTGCCATTTTTCATACGTAGTCGTGCTAGTAGGGATTGTAAAAATATACACATTATACCTTCCACGTGGTGCATACCAAATCAGTTGGAGACCAAATCTTGCGTGGATGTACGGTTAGGGTAGCCGAAGAGCTGTGCGAAGTTTCATCCCCAACAGATAAGTCCACATGTGTATTTTGTTAGTACGTGTGCGAATTTTCTTAGTCACGTTTTTAAAATGTCCTAAAGCACAAAACACAATTACAACATGACTACTAATAAAAAAAATTTGTTTTACAAAAACAACAAATCCCATTGAGAAGACAACAGACATCATGTATAAAATAGAATCTAATACAATGATGTGTATGAATGTGTATACAACCATCATAGTGAAATACAAAATATGAGTCCATGAAAATTACAATGGTACAATCACACAGTGAGCCTATACATATCGAATACAAAAATATGTAATCAACTAGTGATACCCAATAAAAATCAATCTGATCAACTGATGATCCCAAAAAATATGATATGTAATGTGCTACTCCTCAGGATCGGCTCTCATGCCAATAGTTGTAAGTATGCTCTCATGATTCTCCACTGCAAGGCGCCATCGTGGAGTGGACATCGCCTTGCGAGTGCAAACATGACTCAAAGTAATCTTGATTGCAACAACAAGATGAGAATACATGTATGCCTCCTAATCCGCCATGTACTCCTAGAACTCAATATAGCGACCACGTCTCTATATCTGCTGAAAATAGTGGCCACCTACGATCATGCTATGAGCATTGAAGTGCATCCCATGCCCATCCACTGTATCCTCATTCAGCACACTCTTCACCATAGAGCATCGCAACAAGTAATAATCCACACCCTCCTCATTGCCCTCCGAAGCATTGACCGCGAAGATATCACCAATATGCAACATATCTGTAAGCTGGTCATAATCTCTAGAGGAATTGAATCCTGCATCCTGATCATCATGTACCTCCTCCCAAGGCTGGAAGGGAGAAAGCACTTGCCCTGCCCATGGTATCATGGAGCACGCTCCCCAATCATCATCAATGCATGCAGAGCAAAAACATGCAAACCATTGAGAAAAGATCGCAGGGTGAGACTCACCTATGCTCCTAATGGAATGAAAATCAAGAGTGCCAGACACTGAATGACAATCAAAAGGCCCAGACCGATCAAGACTCCCAATGTCCACGCACCAAAAATACCGGCTCACCACCCTATCATCACGCGACTGAAACAAGGAGATAGCACTAGTGCTGGCTGCACCACCGCACCACATCATGTGCATCCTTGAAGTGATCGGCACTGTGATGCAACTGGTATCGATGCAAAGTATGCTTCATGCAAGCACCTGCACCATCATGCTCTCCCTTATCGTGCCCTGTCTCGAAGTAGCTCCATGTGATCGGAATGCCTGTCTCATGGTGCCATCTGTAGAACCAATAAAACTATCTAGCAGATTTGAACTAACCACCACAGCCGTTTGACCAGATCCAGCGCCACTGCCATGTGACACCATGATCCCTCAAGAAACTATCATGCAAAGTGAAGCAATGCTGCACAAAATGGGCATCATGCGATCCATCATCACTAATGTAGAAGTGATACTCTCGCACAATGACGCGTGAGTCCATGGTGCTATCAATGCCATCCACATGAGCCTGTGCATGACGATAGCTAATGTGCACAAATATAGCAACCTACAATATGGCATTGAAAAAAAATATGACTATTGAAATAATTCAATATAATGAGGCCATAAAAAAACCAATAACTCAATCACATGTCACCTGTTCGGAGAAATAATACTCCGATTGGATCTCATGCTGTGGTGCAAAGGTATAATTCTCCGCAAAGTCCACCACTGAGACAACCACCCCTATAGGAAATGTTCTCAAACATGCACGGAACTAGCGATCCTTCCACTTCGCAGTGTGCGAGTGGCATATGTAGCGGTACAGCTTCCCTCGAAAACTGTCAATTAATACAACATGTGGTGTCTCCTTCCCCATAAGCTGCAACCTCCTCGACTGTGCACCACGATCTAATGTCAAGGTACTGTACTCATACTGCTGCCAATGAACCATCTGCACATCACAAGTATCTAGTGCAACTCGTGGCACTCTAGCAAAGTCACCACACAAAGTACATCTGCCTTCCACACAATCAAGGGAGTGGAATAAAGCATCGCCATCTCATGTACACAATATGGAATGAATGAAGTCATGAGGGCTAGTAGGAACCACTCCCCTATGACCATCAAGGGAACGGAATACGTCATACATCAATCCAAAATCGACATTGTAGCGACAACAGCATGTGTCACGCTCTTGAGAGCATCGCACAAACCATAGCCTGCATCGCTCAAATGACCTCTGCCCAATCCTGAACTCCAGGTGTGCCTCTACAACCTGAGTGTAGAACTCAGTTTGGGTACACTCCAAAAAACATGCACCATGCTCAATGTACACACCGCATGACACCCTCTTCTGCAATGTCTTCTTGAACACCGGGGATGCTCTGCAATGCTCCTCCCAAAACTGTTGTATGAAGGACCTAGTGGAATCATCCAACAATCGATCGCTGCGAGATGCACGACCACTCAAAGCCCAAAGAGCATTAGTCTCACTATCCTCTAGACTCTGCCTCCTAATCATGCCTGCTCGTAATGTGCGCAGTGCAATCTGAAGAAGACGTGAAGCGGTACGCACATGGCCTGTCATATGAGGTCTACTAATGGTAGCCACAATAGCACGACGTGCTGCCAAGGCATCACTGGAGTTCCTATGCTTAATAGAAGCATAGGAACGTCGAACACTGCTAAGGACCTTGCTACATACAACCGTATCTCTACATGCACCAAGACCAGCAAGCCTCCTACACTCTACCAAGTCAAGGTGATTAATCAGGGATGTGAGAAGAGACTGCAAAGCTGGCATGAGGTCACTAAAAAAAGACTTCACAATCTTGCTAGTGTGACGACAGATAGTAGACTTCGACAAGTCACGTCGTGAAGCAACACTACTGCTGCAAGGTGGGGCAAGGGGATCAATGGGAAATGGTAGGGTGGAGGGGGGAAGGGAGGCGCCAAGGGGAAGGGGGGGAGGGGGAGGGGGAGGGGGAATAGGTAGAGGTGGAGGCCAAAATGTAGGTGGCTAGGGGAAGGGCGGAGGCTGGAGGTAGGGGAGCAGATGAGGATGTGGAGGGGGGGACAATGGAGGTGGGGGTGGGGGTGGGGGTGGGATGAAGAGGTGGAGGTGGATTGATGGTGGCAGCGCGAGCTCTAGCTCTAGAGGCTCTCTTGTGCTCACGAGCCTTTTGCTTGTGCTCCTCATCAATGAGATTTGGGGCGGGTTCCTACATCTTTCACGTCTACTAGCTCTATGGCTTTGAGAACCCATTCTCAATGAAAGTAGGATGGAAGGTGTGACAAAGTGATGGGGAGGCAAGAATGGCTAAGAATGGGTGAAATGAACCAAAACGTGGTGTCTTATAGAGAGCCTCAACTCATCCACTAGATTGCTCTTAGATTGCTCTTGATTGTTATTGGTGGAGAAGGTGCTAAGATTGAAACTAATTGGCTGGAATCCAATGTTAATTTTGAATATTTGCATCATTTGATTTTATTCTAGTTTTGTACCTCCAAATACCTCGATTGTGGTCATATACCTCGATCGAGGTATTCTATGCCTCACGCAGGTCATAAACCTCGATTGAGGTATTCTATGCCTCGCGGTCATATACCTCGATCGAGGTATTCTATGCCTCACGCAAGTCATAAACCTCAATCGAGGTATTCTATGCCTCGCACATCGCGGTCATAAACCTCAATCGAGGTATTCTATGCCTCGCGCACATCGTACTCAAATCACATGCATGTATAACTTACCATGCATGTTGATGATGTGGCTCGCCATGATCATGATGTGTATACATGTGGCTGATGTGGCACCATGCATGGTCATGATGTGGCAATATGGTGTGGAATATATGAGTCTCTTCCATGACGTGGAAATGTGATGTGGCATGATGAGTTGGCATTCATGAGGTGGTAGATTGACATGGCAAATTGAGGTGGAGGGATTGGTGATGTGGCAAAGTTGATGAGGTATGCCAAGGTGGCAAGGTGTGATGACATGGCTCCAAGAGTTCCTATGATGTGGAATGATGAGGTGGCACATGTGGCTGATGTGGCAGCACATGTGGCAATCTAAGGTGACATGGTAAGGAGTGATGTCACATCTCCTTGATGACATGGCACCATGCAGTCTAACAATGTGGCATGGTTGCAAGGCAAAAATAGATGACTTAGCCTTCCGCATGGGCAGCATGCACATTCCAAAGGCTTGCCACTAGGGTTAGTGATGCTCCTAGCCTACCTCACCAAGCCTAATACCAAGCCTACCTTGTCTTGGTATTAGGCTTGGGTGGCCCTTTTTCCCCCACAAAAGGGAGATTTCACTCTTGGAGGCCATATCGTACGTTTCCCTTACTAAAATTTAACCAAATTTTTTTCTCTTATTCATCATGCGGAGAACTAAAAGATATTGACATTTTTGAAATGTTTGGTCATGCTTGAGAATTACTAGATTTATTTTTAATATTCTTTATTGATCCTCTAAGGAGTAAAGGTAAAAATTAAACTTCAATCTTCCTAAATCTAACCGTTGGATTTGGGATTTGATGATTCAACCACACACCCTTATGTGCCTACTAACCTTCCACTGAATTGGATTTGCTTAATTATTCAAAATACTAAAAAAATGTGGTGTGCTACTAAAATGCATGTATTTTATGACTTTATTTATTATAAATAATTATTTATAACTAGATAAATCATTCAAAAAATTACCAATAAATCAAGTTAAGCTCTACATAATGTAAAGAGACCACCTACAAAGTTTCAATAACATTTAATCTAAAATGAGTGAGAAATTTAGAATTTAATATGACACTCTATTCGTGACAAAGGTGTGACCACCCTGGAACCATGCCGTGTGACACAAAGAAATTTTTTGTGTGTGCATCGAATTTTCGATCAGATTATATGATTGTGTGCACAATAGCATGTGTGATGTTGTGTCTAAAGACTTCAAAGACTAGATCCATAGGGAAGTAGGTGAGATTTGCATTTTTGTGTGCTAAAAAGCTTGTTTTTCCACCTCCTAAGGATTGGGGAGTGAACAAAAAGTGGACACCCTTAGCTTGCTACTTTCCCTAAGGCAACTATGGCCTGGAACATATTGAAGAGTCAATATGAGACGTGAAATCAGACAAGGATCCAGAACCTGCAAAATCAACTCGTAGATGAGAAGTTTAATGAACGAGATACAACGGAGGCGTTCATAATCCGAATCAAAAATCTATGTGACCAGATGGCTGGTGCTAGGATACAAAAGACTAGCAAAGAGCTAGCTCGGCAGTGTCTCCGGATATTTCCACCAAGGTTTGATGGAATAGTAACAGTGCCTAACACTCAGGTGAGACCCCAACCATTGTCATTTTAGGAGTTCTGTGCTTTACTTATGGAGGAGGAATTGAGGCTTAAAGGTCGAGATGGAGGCAGCAATGGGAATGCTGTGTTTTCTACCATTGCGAAAGGCAAAGATGGTTCCTCCACCAAAGGTGAGTCCTCTACTAGTGGTGA
Source organism: Dipteris shenzhenensis (assembly GCF_047967505.1). NCBI lineage: Eukaryota > Viridiplantae > Streptophyta > Polypodiopsida > Gleicheniales > Dipteridaceae > Dipteris > Dipteris shenzhenensis. The sequence goes on from NC_141620.1 coordinate 32,274,777, forward strand.
GAGAAAGAAGAATGGCAGCAAGAAGAAGTTTTAGGGAGAATGCTTCTACTACAAGAAGAAGGGCCATGTGATTGCAAATTGCTGGGTCAAGAAAGAAGATGAAAAGAATGGTACCTTGAAGAAGACAGATAAGGGGAAAGAGACAGCTAACACAGTGAAAGAAGAGTTGGATCTATTTCTAGCCATTGAGGAAGAGTGTTCCTTAGTTCAAGAAGCTTCAACCACTGATTCATGGGTTTTGGATAGTGGTGCCTCCCATCACATGACCTGCAAGAAGGGTCTATATTGTTCCATGTAGCCTCTATAGGAACCCATCACTGTGACGGTTGGAAATAACGCAAAATGCCCTATTGAGGGTATAGGTACGGTTTCATTTGTTTCTATAAATGGAGATGTTAAGAAACTATCCAATGTGTTGGATGTTCCACAAATCAAGAGAAATCTGCTATTAGTTGCTTCCATAACTGACCTTGACCATGAGGTGAGGTTCAACAAGATAGGAGCAAAAATTCTAGATAGTGATGGCAATCTTGTTGGCACAAGAGTAAGGAGGAACAACCTATATGAGCTAAGTGCTCTTACAGCCACCGCTGGAGTGGACACAAGCATACTTTGGCACAAAATATTTGACCACATCGGATTTGCAGTGATGAAGGAGGTGCAGAAGCAAGATATGGTTGCTCACTTACCTGCAGTCGCAGAAATCAAAGAACCTTGTGAAGCTTGCATGATGGGCAAGCAATAGAGAAAGGCATTCCCACAAGAAAGCAAGAATAGAGCAAACGCTCCTCTAGAGTTGGTGCATGTTGACTTGTGCGGTAAGATGCCTACACAGGGCTTGGGGGATCTTCCTATTTTTTATTGATTGTTAACGACTATAGTAGGAAGATGTGGGTGTACTTTCTTCATGAAAAGGCTCAAGCTTTTGGTAAATTGAAAGAATGACTACAGCTTGTTGGAAATGAAACAGGGAGAAAAGTGAAGAAAATCAGATCAGATGGTGGTGGTGAGTTTGTTTCCACAGTGTTTGGAGATTTTTGCAAGAGCAAAGGGATCAAGCGACAAACGATGACACCACATACGCCTCAGCAAAATTTGGTTGTTGAACGCCGAATGCAGACCACCATGGAGATGGGGAGGTGTATGTTGAAAGATGCTGGATTGTCAAACCACTTTTGGGCTGAGGCTATCAATACTACGGTTTACATCTTTAATCGTAGCTATACAAAGGCACTCAAAGGTAAAACACCACATGAGGCTTACAGCGGTAAGAAGCCATCTGTCTCCCACTTCAGAGTGTTTGGGTGTGAATGCTATGCGCATGTACCAGACAAAGAGAGAAAAAAGCTACAACCACAAAGCACCAAATGTATCTTCTTAGGGTATTGTGATGAGAAGAAGGCCGTCTAATAGAGCAAAATGGAGCAGATATCTTCACGAAGGCACTCGGGAAGGATCAGCTTCAGGGTCATCTTTAGAGACTCGGCATTGGGCCGAGAAGTAGTTCACCTACGGGTGGACGTTGAGGGGGGATATTAGATATGCTCAATACCCCACCCTCCTGGTAACCACCAGTGGTCCAAGGTGCTCAAGTTGTAAGGCCCCCATATGAGGAGAAGCCATGTGTGAGCTCGAGGCACTGGATGGATCCTTACTTGGATGTCAGATGAGGTCTATCAATGAGACTATTGATGGTAGAAAGGTGATTGTGTGGGAGCCTCTTATTGTTTTGGGGCCTGGGGACCAACTGGCCCCAGCTGGGGGGTCCCAAGGGAATATTCCCTGAATATTCCATGGACGACTAGTCGGTTCCACTGACTAGGTTGACTGGTCAGCTTCACCAACTAGGTTGACTAGTCAGTTCCACCGACTACGTTGATCCGACTACCGCCCTCATAGCTATAAAGAGGAGACCTCCCCAGTCCATTGTATCAGATCAATTCAGAAGATCAGATCTTCCAGCAGAGATCTTCTAGGTAATAGCTCTTCACCTAATCTGTCTAGATTGCCATCTAAGCTCCACTATGGGAGTGCACGGGTGGATGGAGCCATCATCTGTACCACATCAGTATTGAAGGAAAATTTTGTTCATCTCCAGTTTGCTGTGTACTCTCTATTCTTTGTTCATTTTCTGTTCTGTTGCGCCATGTAATTTAACATGTCCTAAGCTAGCCCGGTGCTATTTCAAGTCAAACAGCAGTATTTGATTGAAATTGTGGTTGAACAGAAATAAAGAAATGAAAAGAGATATATTGTTATTTTCTAATTGTGAAATTCAGAAATAAAAAGAAATATACTTGTTAATGTCTAATTGTGATTGTCAAGCTAAACTAGCCCGGTAGTTGAAATAGTGACTGTCCTACGCCAACCCAGTGGTTGAAATTATGACCGTGTCCTAAACCATCCTAGTGGTTGAAAATTGTGACTGTCCTAATCCAACACGTTGGCTGAAATTGTTTTGTTTTTCTAGTACCTTATTATATACGACTGTATTAAACCAAACTGAGGGTTGGAATTGTTTTGTTTTCCCATAGGTTAATTAGTTTAATTAGACCACGTTTTTGCACATACTCTATTTTGTTTTGTTTTTCTCATAGTAGTGCAAAAAGGGTGCCTGGATGTTGGGTCAACAGACAAATGGAATCTTGATTTTATGGCTCATAATCCTGACATTTCAATTGGGCAGAGGAGCATTGAGCATTGGAAGCCCTAGTACATCAGGAAACTCAAAGACAGGAATGTTTGTTATTGTCAATTCGCCAAACACACATAGGCTTTGACCTGTGCAGGCAAGCTTTGAATAACTTGAGATCTAATCTTATTGGAGCATTGCTCCATGGGGATCGATGCCCATGTCTCCATGATGAATCTACAGTCTATAGGCCACTTGGATCCTCATCATGTGTCCCAAACAAGCACCGTGCTTGTTTTTGTAAATCCCAAACGATAGAATAACCCCATGATTGTTTTTAATATATCCCAAACAACAACCGTGCTTGTTTTTAGTCATCTAATCACACATCATGGGATCCAATTGCATTTTCTTTGGTTGCACACAAGGAAAATAGCTCCCACAAATAGGCTCATCTCTTTAACTATTGTCAGATTTCAACCACCTGGCTGGGGAATTATTAGAAAATGCATTTGTTTATTGCATCCCCTCTAGGTTGGTTCTCTTTAACTATTGTCAAATTTAAATTGCCAGGCTGTGACCACAAATCCACGAGTGACCACAAATCCTAAATGAATGAATTGCATGCCATTCATCTTGTAATAATAGAAGCAAACCACCACACTGGTGGCAATTAATATCCTAGTGTGAAACAAACCACTACACTGGTGATTGCACTACCCCTTGCTATTCTAAAACCGGTCGTATTGTTGCAAAGTGATATACTAAAACAGTCCCCTTTAGGTTGGTTCTCTTTATCTATTATCATAATTGAGCCATCGGGCTGGTAACCACAAATCCTAAATGGATTGCAAGCTATAGAATCGTACTATATTATTGGAAAATGTCCATCAAATTATAAAGTCCAACTCAGAGAAACATTTTCAAATTATAAAGTCCAACTAAGTGAAGCAGTCATAAGAAAATAGAACTTTCAAATCCAACTAAATGCAACATTTTCAAATTATAAAGTCCAGCTGAGTGAAGCAGTCATATCCAAGGATGAATAAATTACGAATTATTACTTTAAAAACTTAAGTTATATAGAAAATCCAAATGTACAGTCATCCCCTAAAGTTATATACCTGGGTAGTATACAACCAAGTTTTACTCTTCTACGTTTCGAAAAGAGACCACCATCATATCTAAGGATGGATAAATAAAAGGACAATTTACTACTTTTCTTTTTCAAAGAAGACAATTTACTACTAAACTCAAGTTCTATTGACAAGCCGACTATATTAGAGGGGTGGTTAGCCCCTAAAAAGGTCCCAAGTAATATATATCCAAGATTCCAAGAGATCAAGTTCGAGATATTTGAAGGACTTTATATTTACACAAGGATTCTAGGACAAGGGCTCGACACTTCGCATAGTGGGAGCCTTTAGCAACATACTTCACAAACTGTGGGTTCTTACAATATTGAAGGCCTTCCCACATTTCCTCATGCAATATGACCATCTTGTGAATTACACTCTTGGAAACTATATGTTCCTCTTCCAAGCAATGAATCTCATCTAGACAATCTTGGGTTGCCAAGGGACCCCTTGCAAAATGGATTCATCAAGCTCAGGACAAGCGTCACAAAAAATGTCATTACTTATGTGGCTTCCCATCTCTATTCTTTTGCTATTCCTTCACTCGAGACCTGTCGGGTTTTAAAACTAGTTTGCTCTCCTACTATCCAAGCTGTAATTGTTCACATATTCTAATCTATCAAGTCAAGCCATCTTGACATGCTCAATGGTGTAATCTAGTGAGATCTTTGCCATCTTTAAAGACCCATGTACCGATAGATTCCCCACACATTACATTGATGAATATGACATGTTAGTTGTATGATAGTTAAGGCTAGAGGAGGTAGGCATTGGTAGGGAAATGCATTTTTGTTGGTTTAGGATTAATTGCAACCCTCACAAAATATAACCTTTAGTATATCCCAAACAACCACCAGACTTGTTTTAGTAAATCCCAATAAATAAGTCCCAAACAAGGGAAAATGTAAATCCCAAATAGTATACTAATCCCAAACAACCACCACGCTTGTTTTAGTGACAATGATTGTGCATGAGGGACCATCTAATTCATAGGTTCATATTAGCATTCAATTGTAGTCATACTATAATAACAATGATTGTGCATGAGGGACCATCTAATTCACAGGCTCAAATTAGCATTGAGTCGGAACTAGACTGCAATAATAATAACATTGCATGGGGAACCATCTAGTTCACAAGCTTAGATTAGCATCGAGTCGGTTCATCAGACTGTAATAGCAATAGTTCTCATTCTTTTGACTGAGAGCTATTGTTATTACAGTCTGATGAACCGACTCAGATGTCCTATTTTGATCTTGCCTTTATTCAAGGCAGTTGACTATAATAACAATGACTTTGCATGAGGGGCCATTTAGTTCACAGAATCAGATTAGCATTGAGTCAGAATCAGATTGCATGAGGGACCATCTAATTTTCATGCTCAGAGTAACATTAAGCTAGAGTTAGACTGTAAGAACATATCAAACTATTAGAAATTTTTGAAGACCAAGAAATTCTCCCATGGAAACCATCTAATCGCACATCATGGCTAGACAATGATGTATATAACCACCTATGCTAGGCTGAGCTATTAGCAAGCTGGGTGCATGTGCCACCGCTCCTCCCCCATCACCCCATTGAATTATTATGATCTTGGCTCTCATGAGCAAGAAATTCACCCATGGCAACACTCTAATCACACGTCATGGCTAGACGATGATGTATATGGCCACCTACGCTAGGCTTGGCTACTAACAAAATCCAGTGGGTGGATTGTGTGCACCTAAAAATGAAGGGGAAAATAGTGGTAGGGCGAAAAGTTTAGCTACATAAAGGACTTAAGGACAGAGAAACAATTCACCACACCCAAGAAAATCCCTCTCCTACCCCCTTCCATGCTCTCCAAGCCCCCTTCCACCCCCTGTGATGAATCTTTTGCTACAACCTCAATGCCCCTTCATAATGTTGCCCAAGTCATGGAATCCATTTTTTGCCTTGGCTCTCCATCCTACAACACTCCACCAACCATAGCCATGACCAAGGGAGTTGCAGGACGAGGAGCCAAGGGAAATGGATCTTATGGGGGTGATTGTAGAACGGATTTCAGGTCCATCGCATTCGATCTTGTTCTCAGCTAGGAATGTACATCGTCATTGTTCCATTAGGCACTGGGACAGAACTCAACTTGGTGACGAGCCTCTTGTAATTGAGCACAACCTTCACACTGGGGAAGGAGAACTCAGCTTGGAGATTAGCTCTAACACACTGAGAGCATCTATAGTGTGCTGGAGATCACCAACAGATTGAGTTCCTTGCCCACTCTCAATGGTTGTACTCGATCTCGAGGGGTTCACCTAAAAAAAAGGAGGGGTATTTTAATTCAAAATTTAGAAAAAATTTAACAGGATTACAATAACAGGAGGGGTTTTTTGATTCAATTTAAGGAAAAAATCTGTTAGTTCATAAGTAAAGAGGTGTGTTTTATTGGTGTACAAATTTTAGTTGAGGGGTTTTTTTAATACCCCTTGAACGCATGTGATACGTAGGGTTTCTTAGTAGTGCTCGATTGAGCTCACCACCAAGTTGAGTTCTCTCTCCCAGTGCCTTGAAGGAAGTTGCTATGAAGAAGGTTATTTTCAATTACGAGGTCTCGTATTATCCCTTGCATACGAAGAGTTTCAGGTCAAAATCGTAAGAAAGTGCTAACTATGAGGTGCTCGTATTGTGCCCTGCATATGAGGCACCAGGTCGAAAGTGTAAGAAAGTGCTTACAAGGGCAAAAAGTGACACCAAGTCCTACCACAGTGGTGGTGTTGACAAGTGCTCAAAGTGTTTAAAGAACTGTCACAAAGACAAAGTGCTAGCATCTTTGGATGTTCTCTTTTATTAAATGTTTGCTTTAGATGTAATTTCTTTTGTTTCAATTTTGATGTAATACTATCATCGCAAAAATGGCATGTCGATATGGCCCTTGCCTTAATGGGGAGGCCATATCATCAATTGCATTTTCTAAAAGTTTAATTGTATTTTTCTAGATGTCTCTCCATGCAACCACAACGGTGGGGTCGTTGGAGTTATTTTAGCACTATTTTGGTCATAAACCAAGGAAATTGTAGTCCTTCTTTCCTAGTATTTAGTCCTTGTTGCAGTAAATATAAATAATGGCAAAAGTACAATATATCGAGTGAAAATTGAGCAAAAGAGATTACAATGTACATTTATGTCCAATAACAGGTTATATAAAAATTATCAACATATACCAAGCAAAAATTGAATAGAGGATCTTACATTTATAAAAACTCGGCAATTACTGAGAGCATTAAACAAAAGATTACAGGTAGCGGCCATAACCATTCAAATAAAAATATAAAATTTAACAATAGTGCATACTGAGAGCCTCAAATTAAACAAAAAGGTATTACATAACTGCCTTAGTCTCTTAGAGACCAAAATGTTACATATAGTGAGGAATTTGTACAACTCAGTTTTCAGCTAGTCTAGCTTATTGCATTAACAATTTTTAGGGAGCCAAAGGAGGATACGATGGAGAGGCCTAAGACCATGCACATTGCCAAGACTCAGTTAATCATCCCCCCTAGCAAGTCGAGAGTACTCTGCTCTAAAGATATTGAGGGCTTCGTCGACATCTAGGGGGAACCCATACAGCACAGCCACAAAGAGGCCCTCTATGAGGATATTATCAAAGGTGATGACATTCAGATGTGTGGGGAGTTGCCTGTGGGAATGAAGAGTCTCCACTAGTGCGAGCATTTCTATTCCACGTGAGTGCAACGCAATGACCTTATATGTGAAGACAAAATATTATTGGAATCACAGAGCATCGAGGGGGGGACCAACTAGGCATGCTGAAGATGAGTGGGTGAGCAGAAGATGAGCAGGGGAGTAGATGCAGTGACAAGAGATGGAGGAGGGAGCGTGTAGCAAAGTAGAGTAGGGGCGAAAAAGAGATAGAGGATAGAGGAGGGGTGTGGAGCAAAGTAGTAGAGCATGGGCAGATGAGAGCAACTTAGTAGAATGCCAAATGCCATAGATCTTATATATATACAAAGTTTGAGCCACTGTGGTGGCTGAGCTCGGGGTTCCATCCATATTAAAAGCTACTTGGATTTGGCACAGATGGTGATTATTAATTTCCCTGGCTATTGTTTTTTCTACTCCTTTAAGGTTCTTTTCAAGCTCATGATGTAGGTTTCTTTTGGCAGGACACGATAGAGGCTCGAAGATGTATAGAGTGCAAAGAGCAGGATGAAGAGGATGCCCAGTGAAAGGAGGAGTTACTATGGATGTATAAGTCAGAAGAGTCAAGCAAGCAGTGTGTGATCCGAGTGTGTGAAGAGGTCTGCCATAGTGCAACAAACTGGCCTCTAGAGCTGGGAGATGCTTGCTAAAGGGAGGTTCAAAAGATAGTTAGGAGTCACGAATTTTCTTGAAATAATAAAAATCTTGCAGACGTTTCTTAAACTTGTGGATATTCTCATGGTGCTCATAATACATGATTTTGTATTGACCTACTTCCATGTAGTACTTAAATGTTTTAAGTAGCCCGGTGGTTGAAATTTGACGGTTAACGATAACCAGCCTAAAGGGCACTAGCACTGTGCAAAAAAATTTAGGATAGCATGGTTGTAGTGTAAGGATACACAGTAGTAGTGTAGGATTAGTGCAGGATAAGTTATCGCCAGCACAGTCGTTGGTTGCACTAGAATATGAACAGCCACTAGCACGGTGGTTTGCTTCTATTATTACAAGATGAATGGATTCGTTATGGGAAACCAACACGGTGGTTGTTAGGATATACTAAAAGCAATCATGGGATGAAATCTGACGGTCAACAAAACGATAAACAGTCTAAAGGGCACTGTTTTAGTATAGCATTGTGCAACAAATTTTAGGATAGCATGGCAGTAGTGTGGGGATAGCACCATAGTAGTGCAGGATAAGTTATCGCCAGCATGGTGGTTGGTTTGCACCAGGATATGAATAGCCACTAGCGTGGTGGTTTGCTTCTATTATTACAAATGAATGGATTTGTAGGAAGTGTGGATTAGTTATGGGAACCAACACGGTGGTTGTTTGGGATATAAGAAGCAGTCTCAATACAAATTCCATTTTGTAGGACAAGTGGACATATTATTTCCCTGCAATGAGACTACATACATTTTCTTAGTACTATCTCAGTCGTCCTCGTCCACCACTGCAAGACACCCCAAGATGTGCTTATGGATGTCTAAATCCAATTTGAAGACACTCTGGCCCTTCTTTCATAGTGGCACAGGTTGCATCTGGAACTTAATAGCTCCATGTGTATGGACGCTTATGTAGCAGTTCGTAATTATGGCCTCTCTTGGATGTTTTTTTGTACCAAAAAGTTTCGACTACTACATCCCACTTCTCATAGGTTGTTCCCTAATTATCCTTAAATATTTTCTCAACCTTGTACTTAGGTTCTGTGCACTGCAACAGAAAGTATCGGTCATCTTTCTCGTTCTCCCTAGAATCTGCTACAATTGCAAAGTTATCCCCCTCTTCCATACAGTCAGTGAGGTCATCAAAACTCTCCCCAAACTATGGTGAGTCATTTTTCTATCCATTGTTTGTGACTCCATCTGAACATAGAGGAAAAGCTTGAACTTGATCCCATGACTTGGCAATTGCAATGTTCTCACAATCGTCATGATCCCCTATGATGCATGCACTACAAAAACAAGAAATTTTTCTTGTTTTAATAAGTTGGTTGTTTGAAAAGCCCCATATGCTATGCCCTGAATATGCTTTGACAGAGGTGTGGGGACCAGACTACAAGCCCTTAATTACCTTGGATATTGTCCAAAAACGATTGGATTTTGTCCTTGGGATAGCCCTCATCAATATGTATGGGATTTGTGGGTGCTTAGATGATGGAAGGCCAGTTCTTGCTGAAATGCTACAATAGAATTGTAAGAATTGCATCCCCTATTGTGCGATGATTGCTGAATGCATCCAGAAAGGGCATGGCAAAGATACAACTATTTGGTCAAATGCAGGCTGAAGGTATTGCACTAGACATGATCACCTTCATCTGCATTGTGGATGTATGCATTAGTCTGGGAGCCTTAGAAGGGGGTAGAGTGATCCATGCACTTTTGTTGGCATCAATAGGTTTGGCAAATGTAGGAGCATAGAGGATGCGAGGGTGGTGTTTGTTGCAGAGTGCCATGATTGTTGCATGTGCCCATAAAGGGCATGGCAAAGAATCTCTGCAACTATTTGGCCCAATGTAGGTTGAAGGTCTCGTGCCAGACAAGATCACCTTCATCTGCGTTGTGGATGCTTGTGCTTGTATGACATCCCTAGAAGAGGGTCGTGTGACCCATGCTACTGTTGCTGGCAATAAATGTTATTGTGGGAATGCCCTCGTCCATATGTATTGCAAGTGCGTTAACCTAAATGATGCAAGGGCAATGTTCACAGAGATATCACAGTGGAATGTGGTCTCTTGGAGTGACATAAGTGCTGGTTGTGCTCAGAATGGGCATGGCAAGGTAGCCCTGCAAGTGTTCAGTGGAATGCAGGTGAAAAAAAGTCTCTTGATCTCTTTATTTGCTGATAGTGCACTGTGTGGATGGGACTTCTCTTCATGTTGGTTTTCGATTTCTCCTCATCTCCTCCCAATCTAAGCCGTGATACCTTCATTTTGATTTCAAGGAAAGGTTTTTCTAAATTCCATGCACACATTATTGTACACATGTAGTATTGCATGAGGATCCTTCCATTACATCATAAGCCTTACTTTACGAAGTTGTCATGTCAGGTTCATTCATATCCATAAGCAAGGCCCTCTTTCTCTAGGTGACATCAGGAGATGTCAGCCTCTAACACCCCCTCTCAGCTCTTGGATGGAATAGAGACACTAGGGAGATGGGTGAATGAAAAGCTCGCAATATTCATGAAAATTGAAAAAAAGCTCATGACAAAAGGCTCACCAAAAAATCAAACCCGTCCAAAGGGCACGTTATCAAGTTTGATGCTATGTATTATCAAATTCAATGAGCTTTGGCATGCCTATGAGCCATATAGCAAGCAATTGCATGGAAAAAGACACAATTCAAAATTGTAAATAATGTTGGATTTATTAAAATATCTTTGCACATGCACAAATTGCACTTTTCCAACTTCTTCCATTTTAGGGTGAATCTAGATACCAATACCAACAATTATCAATGTTTTAAGACCACCATGCACTAGTCCCAATAGTTTGGATTCCAAATTTTCAATCCGTTTTGGTTTTCGACAAATCAAAAGAAGTGGCCCCAAATGGGTATGCATCACTTTAGCACAACATTGGAGGCCCATTAACCCATGCATAATAATCTCATTTATGCGTGTCCTTGGGTTGAGGACAAGCTCACGTAGTGTACTTTAGAATGATTACTTGGTTGAATGTATGTATAGAACAAATTTTTAATGTATTTGAATAAATTGCTATATCCTATAGTCTTCAGGATGCATGCTTCACATGCAACATAGCATTTATAATGCTTTAACGATCTCGTTCCAAATCCTTATTCCATAATTTTTTGCTCTCTTGTTCAAGTTTGGAATGTGTACTACAACTTGAAGACAAAGTTTGCCAAATTTCATTGAGCAATGCATAAGTTATGGGTCATGCAAGATACCCATATATAGAAAAGTCCCTGAACCTCATGAAAAATGGCTACACCCAAGCAAACAATGACCCAGGTGGCAAGGCAAAAGTTTTGTGCTATAGTCAGGCCAACGTAGTGGTTGCTCCATGCCAACATCATTGCTCAAACCAGCATGATGGTCAGCACAAGAAAAGATTTCGGTGCACAATGTGACAGATGGCGAAGCTGTAATGACAGGTGGCAAGGAAAAAGCTATGTGATGTAGTCAAAACAGAGGTAGAGCAACAGTCTATGTGCTCATGATGAAATGTATATTGTGCCATGTGTCGAGCTCTGCACTATTGAGAATGATAAGATTGTGTCTCATTATTAAGCCAGTGAGGCAACCATGATGCCGAAAATACCTTCAACGAGAGCATGGGTCTGCGCAAAATTCAAAATCTCACCTACAAACCCGTCGCATCGCGGCCCCAAAATGGCCCCAAAAATTGTTCTGCAATTGGCTACACCCAAGCAAACGTTGACATTGCACTCATTTTGCTCTCACATCGTATCACATAACCTCCTTCTATCCATGGGTAACCCACAAAGTCAGTAGTATGACCACCAATAAAATTGACAATATTATCAATAGTATAATAAAAAATAACTATCAATTATATCATTGTCAGTATACCATCATTTCATCATTCCAACTCTAGTTTTTATCTCCTTCAAAACTATTGCTAAAATTTGTCACTTCAAAAATTTAAGATATCATGTGTGTGCATATACAATCAAAATCTTGTGTTGTATGGTTACCAAATGCCCATTTTTCCTCACACACCATGAAACATGTGAAAAAGTGGCTAGTTTAGCTTTGTCCTAGTGGATGTGGATATGTTGTTAATAAGACCTTGAGTTATCATGTGCCTGCATTGCATCAAATTATCTATCTTAGTATGATCAATAGTGGTGCAAGTTTTATAGCCATAAAGTAGCTATATAAGAGTCTCAATTATTTGGAGGGCCATGAAAGATTGCTCATGAATGTGTCCCAATACAATTGATACAAAATAATCATTGATTGGTAACACAAAAATGCACTTAAATACTTGTTTAAAAATAATGTAATATAAAAAATTTAATGAAGACAAAACTAAAGGCTTCATTCTATCACCAATCACAACATCACAATGCATCCATAGACGCACGTACAGATGCATTTCCTTAATTAAAGTTACGGGTGCATCTATTTGCACGTCTATTAGCATGTCTACAGACCCACATCTATAGGCGCATCTATATAACAAACACACGTGCCCATAGATGCACCTATAGACACAATATTAGATGCTCTGTAGAAATTTAAACAAAACAAAAAGACACACTTATAGATGTTCTATAGAATTTTTTTAAAAAAAGTAGAATTCTGTGTGGTTGAATAGAATGTTGTGTATGTTGTGTGGTTGTAGGAATCCCATTTCTATAGTACATGCAATTCAATTCTTACAGCCAACTACATTTTAATTAGCATGATTCCACACACATCTATAGCCAATGATTACAATTCCAAATAAAACATTACAACTCCAAATGTTTAGTTCACAAGGCATTCATTGATAGAACATTGCACAAGGAAATTGAATGGCCAAAAAAATAAAAGGAGTGCATATTAATTCATAGCCCAAAAAGTGCTTGTATATACATATAGCACGAAGCCAAGCCACTTGTGGCTTCAAGTACAAAAAATGAGAGGAGTGTATATACAAGAGAGACACGAAGCCAAGCCAATGGCTTCAAGTACAAAAAAGAGTAGCTAGCACTAATTCTAGCACTACTTCTACGGCTAATCTAAGTCATCCGCATCCTCGCTCCCTTCTCCATCGCCTTCTTTGTCGCCTTCCTCATCGCCCTCTTCCTCCTCAGTATCCTCACCTTCTTCCTCCTGAATATCCCAAGGGGCCTGTACACGAGGGACAACATGTATCAATGTATAAAAAATCAAATCTTTATTTACAATATTGACATTATTTAAGTAATTTTAAATACCTGGAGGAGCGCTCTAGTAGCTCGGATATATTGCTCCTCAGTAATCAACACCTCATCATAGAAGTGCCTCCATGTATGTCATCTGCGATGTCCACAATGATAGGCTCTCTCGACAAGAGTAGGGTATCTTCCATATTGCTCCATTTGAATCCTTTGTGCCTCCATGTGCTACAGACTAGGGTCTGCCTTCATTGTGTTCTTCCACTCGTGCTTATGAGTGGTGTGGGGCTTCCTTCTTAGTGGTTGACCTCCCTCTCTCCTCGCAATCTTGACTAGTGCCTACCTCTTAAGCAAAGATCTTTTATTGGCAAGTATAATGGTAATCTTTGAATTTGCCCATTTCTCTATGAACTCAACATTGGGGGGATTGGGATACCTAGATCATACATCATTGATGGTATCATCAGCCAACCTTTTTTGCTACTCTTTGAATGGAATAAAGAAATCTCTGTAGTTGTTAGCAACTACAGAGCGCATGAAGGCCATGATGTCCTTCCCCCGTGCATCCATCAAGATGCCTCCTATCATAGTGATGTCATAGAAGATCGTACAATCACCCTCTGGCACGTCTGCATCATCTGAATCCTCCCTGTCCCCACCATTACCCATAAGGCACTGTGCCATGCATTACCCAAATATCTCCCTTCTACTATGCCTGGTGCCCTATCGTGACGAGCTAGTACGATGGGCACTCATCTCTGGAGAAGGGACTCCCGACCGCACAGGAGTACGCTTGGCTCTACGAGGTAGAAGGGCCTCCTGATGGAAGGGGAGAAGGGACTCCAGACCACCGTTGGGGAGAAGGGACTCCTGATGCTCACAGGGGAGAAGGGACTCCAAACCGCAGGGGAGAAGGGACTCCTGATGATTGGGGAGAAGGATAGCAACTCTATTTCTTGTTGCGCTGTCTCGACGCGATAGGAGTAATCTCAGATGGTGTGGGTATGGGGTGGTTTGGAGTCTATACTTCCGACTCCTAGGAAGTGTTTTGAGTACTCGTCATGTATGTGTATAACTCTTGAGGAGTGGGAGGGTGCCCCAAAATGTTATATAACTACTGTAATATAGCATCCCAAAGATCAAACGAGGCTCCTAAAGAGTTTCCTGGCCACATGATGAGCTGCAAAAAAGAAGAGAAGAAGATTTCCATCATGCATGCCCTCTTTCCATATGCATATATTAAAAGAGTTATGCAATCCCGTGATTTCCATCATGCATGCCCTCTTTCTTTATTCCGCCCTCATGCTGCAGTCCAAATTTCCCTCATGCAATCACTTATTTCCATCATTCATGCAATCCCTTATTTCCTCACAAATGCCTAAGGCATTGAAAATTTGACTTAAACATGCATGCAAGGGAAAGGAGAAAGGAAAGAGAAGGGAGGATGGGAGAATGGAAGGAGGAGGAAGAACGGAAGGAGAAGGGGGAATGGATTAAGGAGAAGGGAGATGGGAAGTGGAAAGGGAAGGGTAGGGGAAGGAGAAGGAGAAGGAGATGGAGAAAAATGTCTATAAAAAAATGTTTGTCGGAGCGCATCTATAGACGCAATAAACAATGCATCTGTAGGTGCGGCTACACTATTTTTCCAAATAGTTGATGCGCTATTAGACGTACTCCAACAAAGATTTTTCGACAAAAAGTTGAAAACGATAGACATCCGACCCCAAAAGATTTTGTGCATACATCAAAGAATGAATCTGAAGAGAACTTCCAGAGTGTACCAAAAGCATCATAGATTGAGAGAGAAGACCAAATGACAAGAGAATTACCTTGGATAAAGGTATTCATAAAAGCTTCTTGTCTTTCTTCAAAGCTTCCTCTCCTTCTTCTTTTGTGGCCTCCTTCTTCACCCTCTTCTCTTGTATGCTTGGGGATGAGTGTGTATGCTTGGAGATGACTGTGGGTGTATGCTTGGAGACTTGTGTATTGAAATCTTTGCAAGCACGGTGGAGTTTGAAAATGAGAAAAATATAGGTTTAAAAACCAGTCCGCACGTCTAAAAGCTCATCTACACTGTGTTTTAGACGTACCTATAGATGTGTTCCATAGTAGAGATGCACCTATAAACACGCTTTTAGATGCACTACAGAGTTTTCTCATTAAATCCTCAAGAAAGAACACATTTTTTGGGTTTTTTATCTATAGGATGTCTTCATCTTCAACAAGTACCTCCAGTGAGGATGAATCCCTCTGTATCCACCATCGAGAAATGTGGTTGGAGCAAAAAATCAAATGTATGTGTGATCGATGTCGAGGAAACATATATCATGCACATAGAATTACACTCAATCACATCTCAAAGTATGGAGAATGGGATGCGATTGTATCTCGGGTAAGTGTTAAAGCATTGAGGTTGATTGAGATACCTATGGGTGTTCACGTGTTTGATATATGATCCTTTTTTAATTTGACACAAGATGCAATGCCACACCCGCATATGTTGCCCTATTCTCCTCGTGAGGAGGCAAAAAAATTCACGATATGAGGTGGGATTTTTAGGAGGGAGCGTTATGGATGCATGGAGTGATGGTGATAGTAGCCCTCGGCCATTGCCTCATGAGGCTGTGGAGGAGGAGGTGTTTGATGATATGGTGTGGGATTTATTTGTCCATCAGTCCTTAGGTAGGGAGGATAGCATGGAGTAGGATGATCATTTTACTGCAGCATTGACACCACTATTTGAGGGGTGCACATTCTTTGTTCTACGTGCCTCCCTTGAGTTACTAAACTTGCATACCATCTATGGATGGAGCAATGCAAGTTTGAATGCATTTCTTAAGTAAGCTTTAAAGTCTATTTTGCAAACATGGTGAATTATGCTAGTGGGTCAATTACTAGAATATTTTTTCTCTTTTATGGTCTTCATGTGCAGGCTATTGTGTCAAATGCTTCCAAGGGAGGATAAATTACCGAATTCAAGAGATATGGCAAGGCAACATCTGACCTCTCTTGGAGGATTGGATTACAAGCGCATCCATGTGTGTGTCAATGATTGCGTTCTATTTTGTGGACCACATAAGGATGCAAGAGAGTGCCCTACTTGTGGAGAGGCAAGATATAGAGCAGATCTCAAAACTTTGGATGTTCCTCGTAAGGTTCTGCAACATTTTCCCATAATCCCTCTCATCCAACATATGTTCAAGTGCAAATCCATTGTAGAGCTCATGTCATGGCATTCCTCCCATTGATCAACCGATGGCAAGTGGAGAACTCCTGCAGACACTCCTGCGTGGAAGCATATTGAAGACACATGGCCAAGCTTCAAGGAAGAACCTAGGGACTTGAGACTTGGATTGGTTATGGACGGTGTGAACCCATTTGGTCTCAAAAGCACCTCTTACAGTGTATGGCCAATGATATTGGTGAATTATAAACTTCCACCCTCTATGGCAATTAAGAAAGGATATGTTATTTTATTCCTTCTATTTCCAGGGAAACATAAAGTCAAAAATCTAGATGTTTATCTAGAGCCTTTGATTCATGAGCTAGAGTTACTTTGCAAAGGTATCGAGGTGCATGATGTGAGCAGGCCTCCCTCGTCATGAGACTTCAACTGCAAAGCAGTCTTGATGTGGACAATGCATGACTTCCCAGACTATGGCCAGTGTTCAAGTAAGCATTTAACTTTTAATTATGAGTAGGCACACCCTAAACCCACCTTGCTTATGCAATTGCATCTATTGTTTATGTCTCACTACATCAGGTTACCATGCATGTCCTATTTGTGGTCCTTCGCTAGTTGCTTCATAAGAAGATGCATTGAATAAGGTCATCTATGAGAATCACCATCGATTTCTCCCACTTGATCATCCTAGATATGTTGCCCCCTGGAATGAAATCCCCCCACAATCACTCACTGCAGAATATTGGATGAGAATTTGGGACCGTTCCACGACTCCTCTTCCACTTGGCATGAGATGGTAAGGGTTTGTAATTATTGTGTGCTATATTGAATGGAAATAAAGATTGCATGCTAACACCATCTTTTGCTTAGATACTCCATATTTTATCGGCTACCATATTGGTCCCACCTCAAGATCAATCACTTGCTTGATCCCATGCATATCTTCAAGAATGTGGTGTCTACCATTTGGGAACATTTGAATGGGACACGAGATTCGGCAGGCATAAGGGAGGATCTATGCACCACAGGGAGGATGCATGAAGCTTGGCCACGAGAGAGGCCAAATGAGCATGTATTTTTACCCTGTGCACCATGGAAGTTATCAAAGCTAGAGATGGTGGTGGTGAAGCGAGCTATCACTACAATTTGTACTCCCACTGGATGCATGAGGTGTTTGAAGGGGGCCTTCACAAAGATCAAGAAAAGAGGTGTAGAGAAATTATATGGCTTGAAATCTCATAATTGGCACAAGATGCTCCAAGTAAGTATGACTTGGCATAATCTCTTTTTCCTTCCTAATGTTGAGATATCAAGCTCTACCCCCGATACATCTCCTGGTGGATGACTATCATTTATGTCACCGCCTATGTTAGTTGTACTCGTGGTGTAGTTAGACTACCACGTATGTTTCTGGTTTGGGTTCACATATGAACCACGTATTCTAGGTTTTGACATATAGGGTATTTCCCTGTTCTATTGTATTGTTGTTGTGTGCAAAAGTGAAGAAAGTCTTCACCCTCCAACCTTGTGTCCTCTCTCTCTTTTGTGTGTTGTGAAGAAAGCTGAACTTGAGTCTCCTATCTCTCTCCCTCTTTCTTTACATTGTATCAGAGCCTTGTTCGTGGTAAGGAGCTCAAGAAAGCTAGCCAAGTTTGTGGTGTCCTGGTAAGAGGACCAGTGTAGCTTTCCTATTTCGAGTTTGGGAGCAAATCTCTGCAGGTAGCACAGCCAGAAGTGCAGGAGTGCACTGCTTCAGATTGAGAGGCCCTTCGCGGTGCGGCGAGAGCGCAGTATATGCTGCGGGAGAGGCCGAAGCCCTCGGTGACTTTATTTTTCTGATTCGAGGCCGTTTCGGGGCCCGTTTTGAAGGCGGAAGTTCTTCGCAGGCACTCAGAAAAAGGCCCTATTTTTGCTGTGCAACCACCGTGCGGCTAGTCGGTGGAAAGGTGCCACAGAAATTGCATCGTATGCCTATGTGCAGAGATATTGGGAGTTGCAGATTCATGCCTGTTGCCTGTTGATGCAAAATCGTCACGAGGAAGTGACTGTGTGGTGAAATACCACTTTCGTCAGTGTTGCAGATCTGCCCCTGTGAGGCTCTTTGCAGAAGTTTTACTATTTGCCCTTCTGAGGCATTTGCTGTGTTTACAGGTTGCTGTTGCAATTCGTGATTTGTAAAATGTCTGAGAATCTGTCTACCATTGTCAGTGAGAAGCTTGACAAGAACAACTTCCAAGCATGGAAGTTCAGGATGACAAACTTCTTTATGGGAAAGGGAGTTTGGGATTACATCAGTGGTGAAACTGCAGAACCAGTTTTGGGTGCTGCTCCCACTCCTACTGAATTGAAGGCCTTTAAAGAATGGCATGAAAAAGCCAGAAAATGCCTGTATTGGCTGTCCGTTAGCATTTCAGATTCTATGATTGTGCATATACAGGATCTAGAGACGCCTAAGGAGGCATGGGATACATTGGTGAAGCTGTATAGCACAAATACCAAAGCACGAAAGATGCAGCTAAAGCAGGAGTTGCACAATGTGCAAAGGAAAAATATGAATATAAATGAGTATTCCTTGAAGGTGAAAGGCCTTGCAGATTCTCTTGCCTCCATTGGAGCACCTGTTGATGATGAGGACTTAGTGTCCGTGACCTTGAATGGTCTTGGGAAAGATTATGCACAATTTCGGACATCCATTGGAGTCCGTGAAACATTTCCTGATTTTCAGGAACTTATTGCTCTCTTGCTGAGTGAAGAGCAAAGGAATGGTGGTTCAGCCACCTCAACTTCTCAAGAGACTGCTTTCTACTCGAATACAGGTAGAGGCAGGGGTAGAGGAAGAGGCCGTTCTGGTGGCCGTGCAGGAAATCAGAACCAACAGCAACAACAGGAAAACCAGTCCTATGGAGGAGGACGTGATAGTTCTAGAGGCAGGGGGAGCCAAAGAGGCCGTGGTTCATGGCAAAGGAACCAGCAAGTAAATAGCAGCACAGAATGCTATTATTGTGGAAAGCCTGGACACAAGGAGAATACATGCTATAAAAAGCAGAATGACATCAAAAGTGGGAAGTTGCAGCAAAGCAACTATGCATCATCAAGTGGGCATGGTGACGACAGAAATGAGCACCTTTTTGTGATGCAGCATATGGTTAACTCCATGTCAGGAGATGCTGCAGCTTGCAATGATGTTTGGTATGTTGATTCGGGTGCCTCTAACCACATGACCAGTCATGGTGAGTGGTTTCATGATGTTAGAAATTTGGATAAGCCAGGTTATGTTGAAACAGGTGATGATACTGCGCACCCAATTACGCAGGTTGGTAAAGTGCCATTGGCTATGCAGGATGGCAAAACGAAGTACTTGGCAGATGTACTTCATGTTCCAAAAATCACTAAGAACCTGGTTTTAGTTGGCCAGATGGTTGAGCAAGGTCTGGAGGTTAGATTTAATCCTGATGGATGCTTCATTGAAGACCTGAAAAATAAATGCCGCTTGGTTGCGAAAGGCAACAAAAATGGAAGAATGTTCACCTTGGATGTTGATATGCCTGAGGTGAAAGCTGCTATGTTTGCGCATGGGAGAGGTGTCATTGCAGATATTGAGATATGGCACAAGCGCATTGGGCACGTGAATATACAAAGGCTGAAATCTATGCAAACGAAAAACATTGTTGCAGGTTTGCCTAAATTCAGAGTTGAGGGAATGCAAAAGGTATGTGAAGCATGCCAAATGGGTAAGCAGGCCAGACATGCATTTCCTAAAAATGCTAAGGTGAGCAGAAGACCTTTGGAAGTGATCCATTCAGATGTTTGGACAACCAAAGCTGCTTCTATTGGTGGATGCCATTATTATGTGACGTTTATTGATGACTACACTAGGAAGGTGTGGATTTATTTTATGAAGCACAAAAGTGAAGTGTTCAGCCATTTCAAGGCTTTTAAGGCCATGGTTGAAAAAGAGAAAGGTGTGCATATTAAAGTGCTAAGATCTGATGGAGGGGGAGAGTACTTTTCAGAAGAATTTTGTGAATATCTGAAAGAACAGGGAATTCAAAGGAAGTACTCATGCAGGTCTACCCCTCAGCAGAATGGGGTTGCAGAAAGGAAGAACAGGCATATTGCAGAAGTAGGACGGGCGATCCTAAATGAGAAAAACATGCCTGATTATTTTTGGGCTGAAGCAGTAGCAACTGCTGTTTATATTATGAACAGAACCCCCACTGAAGCTGTCCATGGCATGACACCTGAAGAAATGTATACAGGCCAAAAACCAGATATTTCTCACTTGAAGGTATTTGGTTGCATAGCTTATGTTCATGTTCCTGATGAGAAGAGAACAAAGCTCGATCCAAAGGCAGAAAAATGCATCTTTATTGGATATGCTCAGCACCAGAAAGGGTATCGCTGTTATAACCCTTCCACTCGCAAAATGCAAGTGAGCAGAGATGTTGTTTTTGATGAAATGAGCAGCTGGTATGCACCAACTGTTATGGTAGGAGATGCAGATGCAGGAAATGGGAATGCTGCAATAAATGCAGAGCAGCAATCTCAAGCCTTGAGTGGACCCAGAGAGTCCTCTACTAGTGGATCTAATGCATGGACAGGGAGATTGAGATCTAGTGAATCGTCACATGGCAGTCCTGATAGTGTTGTGCATGTATCACATAAGGGAAAAGAAAAAGTGGACCATGCTCCAGTATTTGATGTGTCTGCTGGTAGCTCTCATGTTGATGGAGAGTCAAGCAGCTCTGAAATGAGCCTTGATGAGGAACTTGGGATTCCTTCTATTGTTACACCTGGTGCAAGGAAAAGCAGGCATGATTTAAAGACGCCTGCAACTGATCCAGTTGTACGGAGGTCCACTCGTATTAAGTATCCAGTTGACAGGCTGAGATATGATGGGTATACAGCACATCACTATGCTTATATGGTCAAGGTTCTAGAGGAGCCAGAGCCCACATGTTTTGAGGATGCAACAAGGCATAAAAATTGGGAAGCAGCTATGGATGAAGAGATGGCTGCCTTGGATGCAAACCACACTTCGGATTTGATGCCTTTGCCTCATGATAAGAAGGCTATTGGCTGCAAGTGGGTTTACAAAGTAAAGCACAATGCTGATGGATCTGTTAGCAGGTACAAGGCAAGATTGGTTGCCAAAGGTTTTGCACAGACATATGGAATTGACTATGAGGAAACTTTCAGCCCAGTTGCAAGGATGGCAACCGTGAGAGCAGTAATTGCTATGGCTGTTGCAAAGGGATGGTCTTTGCATCAGATGGATGTGAAAAATGCCTTCTTGCATGGTGATTTGCAGGAAGAGGTTTATATGATGCAGCCAGAAGGTTATGAGGATAACTCACACCCCGATTTTGTATGCAGGTTGCGCAAAGCCTTGTATGGCTTAAAACAGGCGCCGAGGGCATGGTCAGACAAGATAGGGCAATATCTTGTCACTATTGGATTTCAGATTTCCAATTCAAATTTTTCACTTTATGTGAAAAGGACAAACAGAGGGATTGTGCTTATAGTCATCTATGTTGATGACTTGATTATTACAGGTGATAGTGATGCAGACATTAATGAAGTGAAGCTGCTGTTGAAGCAGAAATTTGAGATGAAGGATTTGGGAGAGCTGCGTTACTTCTTGGGCATTGAGGTTATTAGATCCCCGAGTGGGATATGGCTGTTGCAGGCAATACGGTTTGGACATGCTGTCCAAATATGGGATGACAGGCTGTAAGCCTATCTCTGTTCCATTGGAGCAGAATGTGAAGCTCAATGCAGAGTCAGGTGAGCTTCTTGAAGATATTACTATGTACAGGCGCATAGTAGGTAGCTTGATTTACATGACTATAACCCGACCAGATTTGAGCTATGCTGTGGGGCTGGTGAGTCAGTTTATGCAGGCACCGAGGAAGCCACATTTGGATGCGGCTAGGCGCATACTGCGGTATGTGAAGTCCACATTGCATTATGGACTGTTTTATGAAGCTGGGTGTGCATTACAGGTACATGGATACACAGATGCTGAGTGGGCTGGTAGTGTCTCAGACAGGAGATCTACTAGTGGTTTTATGTTTTCCCTTGGGAATGGTGCCATCAGTTGGAGCAGCAAGAAGCAGCCAACAGTTGCCTTGTCGAGCACAGAGGCTGAGTACAGGGGTGCAGCAATGGCTGCATGTGAGGTAGCTTGGTTACGGAAGCTACTTGCAGATATGGGACAGTCAGTTCATGCAGCAGTTGTCATTCATTGTGACAACATTAGCAGCATCATGCTTGCTAATAACCCAGTTTATCATGCTAGAATGAAGCACATTGAGGTGCATTATCACTTTGTGAGAGAGAAGGTTCTAGCTGGTGAGATTGATCTTGTCTATGTCAGCACTGAGGAGCAGGTGGCTGATATTTTTATGAAGGCATTGGGTACCGAGAAGCTTCGCAGATTTAGGAGCTTGCTTGGTGTACGTGAGATGGATTTGAGCTTGAGGGGGAGTGTTGAGATATCAAGCTCTACCCCCGATACATCTCTTGGATGACTATCATTTATGTCACCGCCTATGTTAGTTGTACTCGTGGTGTAGTTAGACTACCACGTATGTTTCTGGTTTGGGTTCACATATGAACCACGTATTCTAGGTTTTGACATATAGGGTATTTCCCTCTTCTATTGTATTGTTGTTGTGTGCAAAAGTGAAGAAAGTCTTCACCCTCCAACCTTGTGTCCTCTCTCTCTTTTGTGTGTTGTGAAGAAAGCTGAACTTGAGTCTCCTATCTCTCTCCCTCTTTCTTTACACCTAATTTGTGAGTGTAGAAGCAACTAATCAACCATTGCTCATGTGTTCAGTTCATACTATCTACTAGCATTTCTCATAGTGCATCGAAGCACGTGAAGGATTGTATTTACAAGATGGGCAGAAGATGCACCACCATTTCTTTGCTCTTCAAAAATTAGAAGAGCAATCAACTCCCCAAAATCAGGAAAATTCTCACGGATGGCAATGGATGTCCGGAACTGTGCATAATCCTTTCTTAGACCATTCAAGGTCACAGAAACTAAATCATCATCTTCCATTGGGGACCCAGTAGAAGCAAGTGCATCTGTAATCTTCTTCACCTTCATGTGGTAGTCATTGATGCTCATATTTTCTCTCTGCACATTATGCAACTCTTGCTTGAGCTGCATTTTCTTGGCTTGCGTATTTGTGCTATACATTTTTATCAAAGTATCCCATGCCTCCTTCGGCGTGCTTGCATCCTAAATATGCACAATCATAGAAGCTAAAATACTGATAGATAGCCAGTACTTAACTTTTTTGGCTCTCTCATGCCATCCTTTAAATGCCTGCAACTCCTGTTGATTGGGAACATTAGGAATAACTGGTTCTTGTTCAGCTCCAATAATGAACTCCCAATAGCCTTTTCCCTTAAGGAAATTCATCATTTTAAACTTTCATGCTGGGGAGTTGTTCTTGTCAAGCTTTTCAGTGACAATCTATGAAAGAGCATTAGACGCCATTACAGAACACTGTAAAATATTCTGTCACTGCAAAAAACACAACTTCTGCCTCACAAGGGCAAATCTGCAAAACTGAAGAAAAGTGGTATTTGACCATACAATCACTTTGTGGTGATGATTTTGCATCAACAGGTAATAAGAATGATTCTGTCACTCCTAATATCTCTGTGCATAGGCATACAATGCAATATTTGTGGCAACTTTTCACCGACCTATAGAACAATGTTCACACAACAAAAACAGGGCACTTTCCTGAGTGCTTGTGGAAAACTTCCACCACCAAAATGGGCCTCGAAATGGCCTCAAAACGGGCCCCGCAGCATATACTACCCTCGTGCCACACTGCGAAGGGCGTCCCAATCTGAGACAGTGCACTCCTGCACTTTCCGACTGTGCTACCTGCAGAGATTTGCTCCCAAACTCGAAAAAGGAAAGCAACACTGATCCTCTTACCAAGACACCGCGAACTTGGTTTGCTTTCTTAAGCTCCTTACCACGAACCAAGCTTTGATACCATGTGAAGAGAGTGGGAGAGAAGTAAGGAGTCTCACTTGTAGCTTTCTCACATAGACGATGAGGGAATACACACAAAGGTGGAGGTTGAAAACAATTTTCCTCTTCTTAGTTGTGAAAGCCAAAAAGAACTCTCGTTAGTACAAAAGGAATAGATGAACCCTATATGTGGGTCTCAAACCAAACTCAGCTAACCTAGGTGGCATACTAACTGAGCCCCTAAGTAGAGTACATAAAGATAGCTATCATCTAGCTATTATTCATGGGCGGTGTACCAACCGCATCTGCAACTAACAAGTCGGTGACATAAATGCACAATGGTCACCCTAGCATATCACGAGTGGAGCTCGATATCTCAACATGTAGCATGTCTCTCTTTGTCTTTTCCTCCTCATGTTGGTTGTCGTGCTTTGTTTTTGTGCGCTATTCACTGTAGTGATGGACTACCTCGGGGACCTTTGTACCCATTTGACTAGCAAATTCAAATAATGCAGCAATGAACATCCTTATCTTTGAATGAGAATTGGAGGCGCTCAAGTTGTTTCTAGTGATCTCGCTTATAAAGCATGAGTGTAGCAGATGTGCCCATGATATCTTTGTTCCCTTTTTGGCTGCACTTAGTGTAGCATAAGAATCTTTGCTCATAATATTAGTTTTGACGAGCAAGTGCATCCTTTTGAGATACCAAACAATTTGATGTTATCTTCTCAAATCCTAAACATTATTGATGAAAAAGTAGTTCTTTAGTGTCTCTGGAGGTCCGAACTCCTTATGCATGTCAGAATCGATATCTTTTTTGTACACAACCTCCTCGTTGATGATAGAAAGCATGATATTCTCACCAAGCATACCTCTACTACGTTGAAACTCTTGTATTGTGTCAAAGCATGCAGGGAAGCCTTCCATGATGCCTAGGGTAAGATAGCATACTGCAATAAGCCAATCTTCTTGAGCCATTTTTTATGCTTGAAGAGGTCCAATGATACCTTGAAATTTGCGAAGCTTGCTATGAGCATCTGCTTTTTTTGTGGTGGTTCTTCATCCGACTCCGTCTCCTCTGGATCTGGGATGTGCACTCTTCTCCATGGCCGGGCTTTGATGTGGGATTTTTCAAGCAAGGGTGAGAGATTTCTTAGGATCCATGGCTACATCCAGGAGTGCTACGGTGCTTAAAAGTTGGAGGTTTGGCTCTGGCTATTATTTAGGCTGGGAAATGTGAGCTAATGGCCTCTTTTGGGTGCCATAAGTAGAGAAGGCTCATGGGAAAATCTTGTGTCGATCTGTTGTTGCAATGGACAGTTCATCAATCAATGCTGCATGCAATGAACTGGCAGTGGTTTTTGGCATGTGTGAGGCAGTACTTATCATCTTTCATTTGGCATTGCAGGGAGGTATTTTTGATGATGCAGTTTGTTGGGGAGGGTCGGCGAGAACAACTATTGTGGGGATGCGAGCCTCATCCGAGGGAACAGGCTTGTCAGCAAGGGTTGGGTTCATACCGTGTACATCCTTGGGATGTTTTGTCAGTACGGGTGATCCATCACACATGGCACAAATTGCATTATTGTTGGAGAAGGGTCGGGGGGGCACTATCGAAGACTCGTCTATACGTCAGAGCTGTGTCGGATGGTGAAATAGTAGTCGGATCGGAGGCACTATAGTGCTTTCTTTTGTGCAAAGCAGATCGAAAGACAATGTCGGCGGAGTCAGATCAAAATATGACTGTATTAGCAAAGCGAACTTGGAAATATTTGTCGGATATGTTAGTCAGAGTCGGTCGGGTCTGGTCGAATTGGATGATTAATGTTGCGCATGTCCGGATGAATCAGAGTCGGAGTTGTTCACCCACTGTTATGGATAAAATTGTCTAAGGAAAAAGGCATTAATATGTATGTGTGTTTGTATATGTGACAATAGTATAATAAAATATGGTGTGCATAGGGTCCAAGGTTGAGGTGGCAGGGCATGACCATGTGCCACCCTTCCATGTAAGAGGACCCATAAGGTGTGTTGTACATAATCCATGATAGTAATATTATAAAATGCAAGGTGGCATGGCTCCTCCATGTGCCACCCCTCCACCTAGGCTGCATTTAGTGAGATATGGCTCAAAGTCCATGGGAGAAGCAATATAAAATAGGTGGAGATAGATATTATATTGAGTTATTCCCTTCATATGGGATAGGCCCATGTCGGGGAGGTATAGAAGGACCAAGAGAGCTAGTTAAATAATGGGGAAAGTAGGATGAGGTGGCAAGATTCCTTGTGCCAACCTTCCACTTGTCCTCCTAGAGGTTTGAACATATTATAAAATTGGAAAGAGACCAAGGGAGTATCATAGACTTGAGATATGGGGCTTGATTTATGTGGAAAATTGAGGAAGAGGGATTTTGCACTCGCGCGACAGTTCTCTGGACTGCTGCAACTTCTGGTTGCGGACAGTTTTTTGCGTTCACCTGCGCGACAGTTCTCTGGACTGCTGCGGCTTCTGGTTGCGGACAGTTTCTGCGTTCACCTGCGCGACAGTTCTCTGGATTGCTGCGGCTTCTAGTCGCGGGCAGTTTTCTGAGCTCCTGCAAAATTGTAACAGCAGATCCCGTGCCCCCCTCTCTCTTCTTCTTCTCTTTCTCTTTCTCTTCTCAGACCGCACACCCCTTGAAGAAATAGCATGGCGACTACAAGAATTGGAAGAAGCTAAAGGTGATGTGCAAGCTCTCCAACTGTTGACATTTGTCATGGCATTCTTGTTTGCCTTGATGAACAACCTCATGCAACGCCACGCCTCTAACCCTCGCTTGTAAAGATTGATGTGATATCATGAGGGTTGGTCCTTTTAAGATTGTCTATGTGCTATTCTATGCTGAAGATTCTTCTCGTGTAGTATTTCACACTACACCAGTCACACCCTACCCTGCCTATGTGTGTTTTCTGGATGTATCTTCACCCGATTTTCAGTTCAAGCTTCCTCTTACTATTGTTCGTCCATAGATAAGCCTATCTTTTCCATCTTCCAAGCATGGCTGACATTCCCGTGTTTTGTGGATGGGTGGAAGAAAATCCAAATGAGTATCTTGTGGCCTTCAAGCGCCGTTGCTCCGCCGTTGTGTTTCTCTCAACTTTCTTACTGAAGACACAGATGGCTATTGGTTCTTCCCACATTTCTAGAGGGTTTGGCTCAAGTGTGGTATGAGAAGCAAGCTAAAGACATGCGCCAAAGCTGGCCAAGGTTGACAGCAGCGATGATTGAGTATTTCGACAAAGAAGAGGAGCCGGAGAATGTGTACCTGTAGGTGGCAAACTTGAAGCAGTCAAAAGGTGAGACGGCACGTCGATATGTGGATCGAGCGGCCGTGCTCCTAGACCGTTTGATTGCCACATAGGAGGACAATGCCAGATTTCGAGCTGGAATGACTCATCATGTGCTGGGCTACCTTGTAGCAGGAGCGAGTGATGAATTCCGCCTCAAGCTTAAATGGGAGAATCCAGAAACTATGGTGCTAGCACATGAGATTGCTCAAAAGTTTGATAAAGTTCAGTCTGACCCCGCTTCAAAGAAGACGATTGTCCCTCCGCATCCCCCTCAATTCCAGCAACAACAACCTGGGGGGTCTAACTCAGGGGCATACCCCAACCCCTCATCAGGTATGTATCCACCGCCTCCACCTCAAATGTATGGTCCTCCCTTAGATGCTTACCCTCAACAAGGTGGATATCCTCATCCTCCGCCTCGAAGATTTCCCCAGCCTCGCCCACGAGCCCCCCTCCTCTCTACTCCCGTGGCCCCTCCAACTAAAGAAGCCCCCCCTGCAACAGAACCTGGAGTCAATGACCTAGCCAAGGCCCTGAATGGTCTTCGGCTTGAGATGGTGGGCATCAGAAATCAAGCCAACCACCCTCCAAGAGACCGTGCTAATGTTGTATGCTACGAGTGCCACCAGAAGGGTCATTATCGCACAGAATGCCCCAATATTCCAAGGGTGAATCTTCTAAGTGAGTCGGGCACTGAGGATTCTGATGTAGAGATCCTTGACCTCGGGAAAAGAAGTCGTGCCACCTCGGACCCCTCTCCAAACCATGGACCGGGCCGCCCCAGGAAGAAGGTGTCCTTCTCAGAGCCCTCAGATGCTGAGATGGCAGACCCACCAACAGAGAAGACTAAAAGATCTCGCAGGAGTAAGTGGTCACCCTCAGATTTTCCCATCGGCTCAGGGCAAGAGGACTATTCGGTCGTTCAGGACCTTGCTCATCGGTCTTTGAGCATCACACTCCCTCAACTAATAGCATTAAGCCCTAAGGTGAGACGTGATCTACAGCAAGGTCTCTCAACAAGGAAGAGCAAGAAAAAGGGAAAGGTACGAGAGGTATCTTCTATCTCTGAAGAAATTGATCGGCACCCACATACAGTAGATGTCATCATAGATAATTGCCGTGTCAAAAATGTGTGTGTTGATGGGGGAGCTGCATGTAATATCATGGTGCCCCGAATCATGAAAAAATTGAATTTGAAATGTACAAGGCATTCCTCCACTCGAATCAAGGTAGCAGATGGTCGACGACTCGCCACCATGGGAGTCATTGAGGATTTGCCCATCATTGTCAATGGGTTGACCACCACTGTCAATTTCTATGTAGTGGACATTGAAGATACAGGCAAAAGTTACCTAGCCATACTCGGGAGACCATGGTTGAGAAAGAGTGATGCAGTCAGCTATTGGAAGATAGGACACATGTCTTTTGGTGCTTCGAAGGAGAAGATCCCAGTGCAACCTGGTGCCATGGAACCGGAAGAAGAAGAGGAGCATGACAGTGATACTCTCTCATCCTCACTGTCTGAGTCCATGGAAGAATCAGATGGGGGGGAGGAATTCTCAGAGGAGGAAGTTTACATGATGGGGGTGTCTCCGACCCTGCCACCTGCAGAAAAGATAACAGCTAGTCCTCAACAGCTCGAATCAATGCTTTCTCCAGACCTCACTCCAAGTGAGAAAGATGAGTTTCTTGAAATGTTCAAAGATTTCCCTGACCTCTTTGCAACTAGCTACCACCACCTTCGCCATGTGACTGCTATAGAGCACAAGATAGAGCTGAAGCCTGATGCAAAGCCTGTGGCTCAGAAGTATCGGAGATTAGGGGCCCCGCAGACCGATGCTTTGCGCTCAGAGTTGCAAAAGCTTGTAGAGGCTGGGTTTATTGTTCCGGTTCACAATACTGAATGGGTTTCACCAGTGGTAGTCATCCCAAAGAAAAACAACAAGTGGCGGGTCTGCATCGACTATAAGAAGCTCAATGCTGCCACCAAGAGGGATCATCATCCTCTGCCCTTTCAAGACCTCATTCTTGAGAAGGTAAGTGGTCATGAGATGTATACTTTCTGTGATGGTTACTCTGGGTTTTATCAAATCAGAATTGCCGAGGAAGATGTGCTTAAAACCACATTTTGGGGGACATTTGCATTCAAAGTAATGCCGTTTGGCCTCACCAATGCTCCTGCCACCTTTCAAAGATTTATGCAGATGGTGTTTGCTCCTTATTTGGGGGATTTCTTGGAGGTGTTTTTAGATGATTTCTATATATTCTCATCACGTAAGGAGCACATCATGAAGGTTAGATTGGCCTTCCAAAGGGTCAATGATGCAAATGGCAGTCTCAACCCTGAGAAATGCACCATTGGAGCCACTCAAGGGAAGTTATTGGGACATGTTGTCTCATCCGAGGGCATCAAGCCTGACCCCGAGAAGGTAGAAGCCATCCTCAAGCTCTCCCCACCTACAACCAAACGTCAGGTACGCTCATTTGTCAATCTAGCAGGATACTATCGCCGCTTCATTGATCAATATGTTGCTTTGACACGGCCCATGACTATGCTATTAAAAGATGGGGTTGATTTCTCTTGGGATGAGGATTGTGATCATGGGTTTGCACAAATCAAGAATGCTCTGGCTTCAGAACCCATTCTACGCAATCCAGACTGGTCAAAGACCTTCTATATCAATCCTAGGTTTGGTGAGCACACTCTGGCAGGTATTCTTCTCCAGCAAGGGGAGGATCGGTTCATGTACCCCGTTCGATTTGCTTCTCGACAATTGCTCGACACTGAGCGACGCTATTCAGAGGCTGACAAGCATGCATTGTCTTTGGTGTTTTGCATTGAGAAATTTAAGCATTATGTGGCTGGAAAGTCCTTCTTTATACTCACTGGCACTGGTCTTGCAAAGCAGGTTCTTCAATCACCAAATCCCATGGGCCGCTTGGCCAAATGGTTGGCAGTTCTACAAGAATATGATTTTTCTTTCAAAATTGTAAAAGGGGGTTGTTCCTGTTGAGATATCGAGCTCCACTTGCGATATGCCAGGGTGACCGTTGTGTATTTATGTCACCGACTTGTTAGCTGGAGATGCGGTTGGTACACCGCCCACAAATAATAGCTGGATGACAGTTATCCTTATCTACTCTAGTTTGTGGCTCAGTTAGTAAGCCACCTTAGTTAGTTGAGTTTGGTTTGAGACCCACATATAGGGTTCTTCTATTTCTTTGTACTAGAGTTCTTTTGGCTTTCACAACTAAGAAGAGGAAAACTGTTTTCAGCCTCCACCTTTGTGTGTATTCCCCCATTGTGCATGTGAGAAAGCCGCAAGTGAGACTCCTTCCCTCTCTCCCACTATCTTCACATGGTATTAGAGCCTTGTTCGTGGTAAGGAGCTCAAAAAAGCAAACCAAGTTCGTAGTGTCCTGGCAAGAGGACTAGTGTTGCTTTCCTTTTTTGAGTTTTGGAGAAAATCTCTACAGGTAGCACAGCCAAAAGTGCAAGAGTGCACTGTCTCAGATTGAGACGCCCTTCGCGGTGTGGTGAGAGCGCAGTACATGCTGCGGGTGTGGGCAAAGCCCTCAATGACTTTATTTTTCTGATTCAAGGCCATTTCGGGGCCCGTTTTGAAGGCGGAAGTTCTTCGCAGGCACTCAGAAAAAGGCCCTATTTTGGCTGTGCGACCACTGCGCGGCTAGTCATTGAAAAGTTGCCGCAGAAATTGCATCGTATGCCTGTGTGCAGAGATATTGGGAGTTGCACAATCATGCTTGTTGCCTGTTAATGCAAAATCGTCACTAGGAAGTGACTGTGTGGTGAAATACCACTTTCGTCAGTTTTGTAGATCTGCCCGTGTGAGGCAAAAGCTGTGTTTTTTGCACTGACAGAATATTTTGCAGTGTTCTGTAATGGCATCTGATTCTCTTTCACAGATTGTCTCACTGAAAAGCTTGACAAGAACAACTTCCAAGCATGGAAGTTTAGAATGACGAATTTCCTTATGGGAAAAGGCTATTGGGAGTTCATTATAGGAAATGAAGAAGAACCTGTTCTTCCTAATGTTCCCAATCAACACGAAATGCAGGCATTTAAAGGATGGCATGAGAGAGCCAGGAAAGTTATGTACTGGCTGTCTATCAGTATTTCGGACTCCATGATTGTGCATATTCAGGATGCAAGTACGCCAAAGGAGGCATGGGATACTTTGGCAAAAATGTACAGCACAAATACGCGAGCCAGGAAAATGCAGCTCAAGCAGGAGCTGCACAATGTGCAGAGAGAAAATATGAGCATCAATGACTACCACATGAAGGTGAAGAAAATTGCGGATGCACTTGCTTCCATTGGGTCGCCAGTGGATGATGATGATTTAGTTTCTGTGACCTTGAATGGTCTAGGAAAGGATTATGCATAGTTCCGGACATCCATTGCCGTCTATGAAAAATTTCCTGATTTTGAGTTGATTGCTCTTCTTATTTCTGAAGAGCAGAGAAATGGTGGTGCATCTTCTTCAGCAGGAACTTCAAAAGAAACTGTCTTCTACTCAAATGCTGGCAGAGGTAGAGGAAGAGGTAGAGGAGGCCGATCTGCAGGCCGTGGTAGAAATCAGAATATGCAGCAAATGCAAGAAAACTAGTCCTATGCAGGAGGACGTGGTAACTCTAGAGGCAGGGGGAGCCAAAGAGGTCGTGGTGGATGGCAGAGAGGCCAAAATGCAAACAGCAATGTTGAATGCTACTACTGTGGTAAAATGGGGCATATGGCTAAAGACTGCTACAAAAAGCAGAATGACATTATGAATGGAAAATTGCAGCAAGGCAATTATGCATCCTCTAGTAGACAGAGTGATGACAGAAATGAGCATTTGTTTATGGTGCAGCATATGACAAATTCTGTGACAAGTGCAGAAGAAAGCAATGATGTGTGGTATGTTGACTCAGGTGCGTCAAACCACATGATAGGTCATGCTGAATGGATGCAGGATGCAAGGAAAATGGAAAAACTAGGATTTGTGGAGACTGGTGATGATACTACACATCCTATTGTGCAGATTGGCAAAATTCCTTTGTTTATGCAGGATGGGAAAAAGAAATACTTGTCTGATGTATTTCATGTCCCGAACATCACCAAGAACCTAGTTTCTGTTGGTCAGATGGTTGAGCAGGGCTTGCAGGTCAGATTTAATCCTCATGGATGCTTTGTTGAGGATATGAAAAATAATGGTCGCTTGATAGCAAAAGGAAAGAAGAAGGGCAGGATGTTTACGTTGGATGCGGACATGCCTGAATTGAGTGCAGCAATGTTTGCACATGGGACCGGTGTAGTTGCAGATATTGATATCTGGCACAAACGCATTGGTCATGTTAATATACAGCGACTTAAATCAATGCAAGCCCAAAATATTGTTGCAGGATTGCCTAAATTCAAGGTTGCAGAAATGCATAAGGTGTGTGAAGCCTGTCAATTTGGAAAACAGGCAAGGAAACCATTTCCTAAGCATGTTCAAGAGAGTAAAAAGCCATTGTAATTAATCCACTCTGATGTGTGGACTACTAAAGCTGCATCTATTGGAGGCTGTCACTATTTTGTCACATTTATTGATGACTTCAGCAGAAAACTTTGGGTGTATTTTATGAAAAATAAAAGTGAAGTGTTTGGGCACTTCAAAGCTTTTAAAGCTATGGTTGAAAAAGAAACAGGCCTGCAAATAAAATGCCTAAGGTCAGATGGAGGGGGAGAGTACCTCTCAAATGAGTTTGCAAGGTTCCTGCAGGAGCATGGCATAAAGCAGCAATATTCATGCAGTCATACCCCACAGCAAAATGGGATTGCAGAAAGGAAAAACAGGCATATTGGAGAGGTATCTCGGGCCATGCTAAATGAAAAAGATCTACCAGATTATTATTGGAATGAAGCAGTTGCTACAACAGTTTATATAATGAACAGGACTCCCACTGCAGCAATACATGGCATGACGCCAGAGGAGATGTATACTGGTAGGAAACCAGACATTTCTCATTTGAAAATTTTTTGTTGCATTGCCTATGTTCATGTGCCAGATGAGTTGAGGTCCAAGTTGGATCCAAAGGCTGAGAAGTGCATCTTTATTGGTTATTCTCTGCAGCAGAAAGGGTATAGATGCTATAACCCTTCTACACGTAAGTTCACAGTGAGCAGAGATGTTGTTTTTGATGAGATGAGCAGCTGGTATAAACCAGTAAATGTGATGATTGATGTAGATGCACAAAATGGTAATGCTGCACAAAATGCACAGCAGCAATCACAAAATATCAGTGCTCGGGGGGGTCACTATGTATAAACCCTCTATATCACGTGCGTTCAAGGCCTATATTTAAAATCCCTTATCTGTAAATTTTTTCATTAATAAAATGTACCCCTTTTCTATACAAATCTGTAAATTTTTTCCAAAACTATTTTAAATAGTCCCTTATGTATATTTATTTCTGTAAATTTTAGGAATAAAAAATATCCTTCTTTTGAACTCACGTGATAGGGTTACATATGATGAGTGACCCCCCCGAGTATCAGTGGACCTGCAGTGTCCTCTAGCAGTGGTTCACATACTTCACCATGGACAGGTAGATTGAGATCACGAGAATCTCCTCAAAGCAATGCAGATAGTGGTACGCAGGTATCACGAAAAGGAAAAGAGAAGGTAGATCAGCCCATGTTTGATGTGAATGCAGGTCACTCTTATGTGGATGGTGAATCCAGTGGCTCAGAGCAGAGCAATGATGATGAGTTGGGTATTCCTTCTGTTGTTACACCTGGAGTAAGGAAGACCAGGGATGTTTTGAGAGCACCTAGAAGTGAGCCTATTGTTGAGATATCAAGCTCTACCCCCGATATATCTCCTGGATGACTATCATTTATGTCACCGCCTATGTTAGTTGTACTTGTGGTGTAGTTAGACCACCACGTATGTTTTTGGTTTGGGTTCACATATGAACCACGTATTCTAGGTTTTGACATATAGGGTATTTCCCTCTTCTATTGTATTGTTGTTGTGTGCAAAAGTGAAGAAAGGCTTCACCCTCCAACCTTGTGTCCTCTCTCTTTTGTGTGTAGTGAAGAAAGCTAAACTTGAGTCTCCTATCTCTCTCCCTCATTCTTTACATGGTATCAGAGCCTTGTTCGTGGTAAGGAGCTCAAGAAAGCTAGCCAAGTTTGTGGTGTCCTGGTAAGAGGACCAGTGTAGCTTTCCTATTTCAAGTTTGGGAGCAAATCTCTGCAGGTAGCACAGCCAGAAGTG
Source organism: Dipteris shenzhenensis (assembly GCF_047967505.1). Taxonomy (NCBI): domain Eukaryota; kingdom Viridiplantae; phylum Streptophyta; class Polypodiopsida; order Gleicheniales; family Dipteridaceae; genus Dipteris; species Dipteris shenzhenensis. Next base: position 32,309,889 of record NC_141620.1, read on the forward strand.
CAGGAGTGCACTGCTTCAGATTGAGAGGCCCTTCGGGATTTGAGGCCGTTTCGGGGCCCGTTTTGAAGGCAGAAGTTCTTCGCAGGCACTCGAAAAAAGGCCCTGTTTTTGCTGTGCGACCACCGCGCGGCTAGTCGGTGGAAAGGTGCCACAGAAATTGCATTGTATGCCTATGTGTAGAGATATTGGGAGTTGCAGATTCATGCCTGTTGCCTGTTGATGCAAAATCGTCACGAGGAAGTGACTGTGTGGTGAAATACCACTTTCGTCAGTGTTGCAGATCTGCCCCTGTGAGGCTTTTCGCAGAAGTTTTGCTATTTGCCCTTGTGAGGCATTTGCTGTGTTTACAGGTTGCTGTTGCAATTCGTGATTTGTAAAATGTCTGAGAATCTGTCTACCATTGTCAGTGAGAAGCTTGACAAGAACAACTTCCAAGCATGGAAGTTCAGGATGACAAACTTCCTTATGGGAAAGGGAGTTTGGGATTACATCAGTGGTGAAACTGCAGAACCAATTTTGGGTACTGCTCCCACTCCTGCTGAATTGAAGGCCTTTAAAGAATGGCATGAAAAAGCCAGAAAATGCTTGTATTGGCTGTCTGTTAGCATTTCAGATTCTATGATTGTGCATATACAGGATGTAGAGACACCTAAGGAGGCATGGGATACATTGGTGAAGCTGTATAGCACAAATACCAAAGCACGAAAGATGCAGCTAAAGCAGGAGTTGCACAATGTGCAAAGGAAAAATCTGAATATAAATGAGTATTCCTTGAAGGTGAAAGGCCTTGCAGATTCTCTTGCCTCCATTGGAGCACCTGTTGATGATGAGGACTTAGTGTCCGTGACCTTGAATGGTCTTGGGAAAGATTATGCACAGTTTCGGACATCCATTGGAGTCCGTGAAACATTTCCTGATTTTCAGGAACTTATTGCTCTCTTGCTGAGTGAAGAGCAAAGGAATGGTGGTTCAGCCACCTCAACTTCTCAAGAGACTGCTTTCTACTCGAATACAGGTAGAGGCAGAGGTAGAGGAAGAGGCCGTTTTGGTGGCCGTGCAGGAAATCAGAACCAACAGCAACAACAGGAAAACCAGTCCTATGGAGGAGGACGTGGTAGTTCTAGAGGCAGGGGGAGCCAAAGAGGCCGTGGTTCATGGCAAAGGAACCAGCAAGTAAATAGCAGCACAGAATGCTATTATTGTGGAAAGCCTGGACACAAGGAGAATACATGCTATAAAAAGCAGAATGACATCAAAAGTGGGAAGTTGCAGCAAAGCAACTATGCATCATCAAGTGGGCATGGTGACGACAGCAATGAGCACCTTTTTGTGATGCAGCATATGGTTAACTCCATGTCAGGAGATGCTGCAGCTTGCAATGATGTTTGGTATGTTGATTCAGGTGCCTCTAACCACATGACCAGTCATGGTGAGTGGTTTCATGATGTTAGAAATTTGGATAAGCCAGGTTATGTTGAAACAGGTGATGATACTACGCACCCAATTATGCAGGTTGGTAAAGTGCCACTGGCTATGCAGGATGGCAAAACAAAGTACTTGGCAGATGTACTTCATGTTCCAAAAATCACTAAGAACCTGGTTTCAGTTGGCCAGATGGTTGAGCAAGGTCTGCAGGTTAGATTTAATCCTAATGGATGCTTCTTTGAGGACTTGAAAAATAAGTGCCGCTTGGTTGCGAAAGGCAACAAAAATGGTAGAATGTTCACCTTGGATGTTGATATGCCTGAGGTGAAAGCTGCTATGTTTGCGCATGGGAGAGGTGTCATTGCAGATATTGAGATATGGCACAAGCGCATTGGGCATGTGAATATACAAAGGCTGAAATCTATGCAAACGAAAAACATTGTTGCAGGTTTGCCTAAATTCAGAGTTGAGGGAATGCAAAAGGTATGTGAAGCATGCCAAATGGGTAAGCAGGCCAGACATGCATTTCCTAAAAATGCTAAGGTGAGCAGAAGACCTTTGGAAGTGATCCATTCAGATGTTTGGACAACCAAAGCTGCTTCTATTGGTGGATGCCATTATTATGTGACGTTTATTGATGACTACACTAGGAAGGTGTGGATTTATTTTATGAAGCACAAAAGTGAAGTGTTCAGCCATTTCAAGGCTTTTAAGGCCATGGTTGAAAAAGAGAAAGGTGTGCATATTAAAGTGCTAAGATCTGATGGAGGGGGAGAGTACTTTTCAGAAGAATTTTGTGAATATCTGAAAGAACAGGGAATTCAAAGGAAGTACTCATGCAGGTCTACCCCTCAGCAGAATGGGGTTGCAGAAAGGAAGAACAGGCATATTGCAGAAGTAGGACGGGCGATCCTAAATGAGAAAAACATGCCTGATTATTTTTGGGCTGAAGCAGTAGCAACTGCTGTTTATATTATGAACAGAACCCCCACTGCAGCTGTCCATGGCATGACGCCTGAAGAAATGTATACAGGCCAAAAACCAGATATTTCTCACTTGAAGGTATTTGGTTGCATAGCTTATGTTCATGTTCCTGATGAGAAGAGAACAAAGCTGGATCCAAAGGCAGAAAAATGCATCTTTATTGGATATGCTCAGCACCAGAAAGGGTATCGCTGTTATAACCCTTCCACTCGCAAAATGCAAGTGAGCAGAGATGTTGTTTTTGATGAAATGAGCAGCTGGTATGCACCAACTGTTATGGTAGGAGATGCAGATGCAGGAAATGGGAATGCTGCAATAAATGCAGAGCAGCAATCTCAAGCCTTGAGTGGACCCAGAGAGTCCTCTACTAGTGGATCTAATGCATGGACAGGGAGATTGAGATCTAGTGAATCGTCACATGGCAGTCCTGATAGTGTTGTGCAGGTATCACATAAGGGAAAAGAAAAAGTGGACCATGCTCCAGTATTTGATGTGTCTGCTGGTAGTTCCCATGTTGATGGAGAGTCAAGCGGCTCTGAAATGAGCCTTGATGAGGAACTTGGGATTCCTTCTGTTGTTACACCTGGTGCAAGGAAAAGCAGGCATGATTTAAAGATGCCTGCAACTGATCCAGTTGTACGGAGGTCCACTCGTATTAAGTATCCAGTTGACAGGCTGAGATATGATGGGTATACAGCACATCACTATGCTTATATGGTCAAGGTTCTAGAGGAGCCAGAGCCCACATGTTTTGAGGATGCAGCAGGGCATAAAAATTGGGAAGCAGCTATGGATGAAGAGATGGCTGCCTTGGATGCAAACCACACTTGGGATTTGATGACTTTGCCTCATGATAAGAAGGCTATTGGCTGCAAGTGGGTGTACAAAGTAAAGCACAATGCTGATGGGTCTGTTAGCAGGTACAAGGCAAGATTGGTTGCCAAAGGTTTTGCACAGACATATGGAATTGTCTATGAGGAAACTTTCAGCCCAGTTGCAAGGATGGCAACCGTGAGAGCAGTAATTGCTATGGCTGCTGCAAAGGGATGGTCTTTGCATCAGATGGATGTGAAAAATGCCTTCTTGCATGGTGACTTGCAGAAAGAGGTTTATATGATGCAGCCAGAAGGTTATGAGGATAATGCACACCCCAATTTTGTATGCAGGTTGCGCAAAGCCTTGTATGGCTTAAAACAGGCACCGAGGGCATGGTCAGACAAGATAGGGCAATATCTTGTCACTATTGGATTTCAGATTTCCAATTCAGATTTTTCACTTTATGTGAAAAGGACAAACAGAGGGATTGTGCTTATAGTCATCTATGTTGATGACTTGATTATTACAGGTGATAGTGATGCAGACATTAATGAAGTGAAGCTGCTGTTGAAGCAGAAATTTGAGATGAAGGATTTGGGAGAGCTGCGTTACTTCTTGGGCATTGAGGTTATTAGATCCCCGAGTGGGATATGGCTGTTGCAAAGGCAATACGGTTTGGACATGCTGTCCAAATATGGGATGACAGGCTGTAAGCCTATCTCTGTTCCATTGGAGCAGAATGTGAAGCTCAATGCAGAGTCAGGTGAACTTCTTGAAGATATTACTATGTACAGGCGCATAGTAGGTAGCTTGATTTACATGACTATAACCCGACCAGATTTGAGCTATGCTGTGGGGCTGGTGAGTCAGTTTATGCAGGCACCGAGGAAGCCACATTTGGATGCGGCTAGGCGCATACTGCGGTATGTGAAGTCCACATTGCATTATGGACTGTTTTATGAAGCTGGGTGTGCATTACAGGTACATGGATACACAGATGCTGACTGGGCTGGTAGTGTCTCAGATAGGAGATCTACTAGTGGTTTTATGTTTTCTCTTGGGAGTGGTGCCATCAGTTGGAGCAGCAAGAAGCAGCCAACAGTTGCCTTGTCGAGCACAGAGGCTGAGTACAGGGGTGCAGCAATGGCTGCATGTGAGGTAGCTTGGTTACGGAAGCTACTTGCAGATATGGGACAGTCAGTTCATGCAGCAGTTGTCATTCATTGTGACAACATTAGCAGCATCATGCTTGCTAATAACCCAGTTTATCATGCTAGAACGAAGCACATTGAGGTGCATTATCACTTTGTGAGAGAGAAGGTTCTAGCTGGTGAGATTGATCTTGTCTATGTCAGCACTGAGGAGCAGGTGGCTGATATTTTTACGAAGGCATTGGGTACCGAGAAGCTTCGCAGATTTAGGAGCTTGCTTGGTGTACGTGAGATGGATTTGAGCTTGAGGGGGAGTGTTGAGATATCAAGCTCTACCCCCGATATATCTCCTGGATGACTATCATTTATGTCACCGCCTATGTTAGTTGTACTCGTGGTGTAGTTAGACTACCACGTATGTTTTTGGTTTGGGTTCACATATGAACCACGTATTCTAGGTTTTGACATATAGGGTATTTCCCTCTTCTATTGTATTGTTGTTGTGTGCAAAAGTGAAGAAAGGCTTCACCCTCCAACCTTGTGTCCTCTCTCTTTTGTGTGTAGTGAAGAAAGCTGAACTTGAGTCTCCTATCTCTCTCCCTCATTCTTTACACCTATTTTGCGCAGGTCTACCAGGGTTAGGTATCCTGTAGATAGGCTGAAATATGATGGATTTACAGCCATTCACTATGCCTATATGGTCAAAGTGATACAGGAACCAGAACCCACTTCTTTTGAGCAAGCCATGGGAAATGAAAAATGGGAGAAAGCCATGGATGAAGAAATGGATGCCTTGGATGTTAATGCTACATGGGAATTGGTGCCTTTGCCTAAAGACAAGAATGCAATTGGCTGTAAGTGGGTTTATAAGATCAAGCACAATGCAGATGGTTCTGTGAATAGATACAAGGCAAGATTAGTTGTCAAGGGGTATGCACAGACATATGGCATTGATTATGAAGAAACTTTCAGCCCGGTTGCAAGGATGGCAACCGTAAGAGCAGCCATTGCTATGGCTGCATCAAAGGGATGGACTTTACATCAGATGGATGTAAAGAATGCCTTCTTGCATGGTGATTTGCAAGAAGAGGTCTTTATGGAGCAGCCAGCAGGTTATGTTCATGCTATTCATCCTGAGTTTGTTTGCAGGTTGAAAAAAGCCTTGTATGGCTTGAAGCAAGCACCTAGAGCATGGTCTGATAAGATAGGACAGTATCTTGTCACTATTGGCTTTCAGATTTCCAAGGCAGATTTCTCACTCTATGTGAGAAAAACAAAGAAAGGGATTATGCTGCTTGTCATTTATGTTGATGATTTGATCATCACAGGTGATAGTGATGAAGATATCCTTCATGTGAAAATGCTATTGAGGCAGAAGTTTGAGATGAAGGATTTGGGAGAGCTGCGTTATTTCTTGGGCATTGAGGTGATTAGATCACCAAGTGGGATACAGCTCTAGCAGAGGCAGTATGGATTGGACATGCTGTCCAAATATGGGATGACAGGCTGTAAGCCTATTTCAGTTCCTTTGGAGCAGAATGTGAAGCTGAGCGTAGATGGAGGTGAGCTTCTGGAAGACCCTACTATGTACAGACGCATAGTAGGAAGTTTGATTTACATAACTATTACCAGGCCAGATTTGAGCTATGCTGTTGGGTTGGTAAGTCAGTTTATGCAGGCTCCAAGGAAACCACATTTGGATGCAGCTAGATGCATACTCAGGTATGTGAAGTCCACATTGCAGTATGGACTACTTTATGAGGCTGGGGTTCAGATACAGCTGCATGGATACACTGATGCTGATTGGGCTGGTAGTATTTCTGATAGACGATCTACCAGTGGATATGTGTTCTCTTTTGGGAGTGCTGCAATCACTTGGAGCAGCAAGAAACAGCCTACAGTTGCCTTGTCGAGCACAGAGGCTGAGTACAGGGGTGCAACAATGGCTGCATGTGAGGTAGCTTGGTTGCATAAGCTACTCTATGATATGCATCAATCTACAGATGGGCCAGTTGTCATTTATTGTGACAACATGAGCAGCATACACTTGGCAAAGAACCCAGTCTTTCATGCTAGAACAAAGCACATTGAGGTGCATTATCACTATGTGCGGGAGAAGGTTTTACTAGGTCTTATTGATCTAGTTTATGTCAGCACAGAGGATCAGGTAGCTGACATATTCACGAAAGCATTGGGCACAGAGAAGCTGCGCAAGTTCAGAGACCTGCTTGGTGTGCAGGAATTGGGATTGAGCTCAAGGGGGAGTGTTGAGATATCGAGCTCCACTCGCGATATGCCTGGGTGACCGTTGTGTATTTATGTCACCGACTTGTTAGCTGGAGATGCGGTTGGTACACCGCCCACAAATAATAGCTGGATGACAGCTATCCTTATCTACTCTAGTTTGTGGCTCAGTTAGTAAGCCACCTTAGTTAGTTGAGTTTGGTTTGAGACCCACATATAGGGTTCTTCTATTTCTTTGTACTAGAGTTCTTTTGGCTTTCACAACTAAGAAGAGGAAAACTATTTTTAGCCTCCACCTTTGTGTGTATTCCCCCATTGTGCATGTGAGAAAGCCGCAAGTGAGACTCCTTCCCTCTCTCCCACTATCTTCACAGTTCCAACTTGAATAATGCTTTGATTGATTTAGAGGAGTGCCTTGATGTAACCCTGGTAGCAGCCATAGAAGTTGGGGATCCTTGGTATGGTGGTATATACAAGTTTTTGACCGCTTTCTCCTTTCCTTCAGAAAGTACTAGCTATGAGAGAAAGAAGATCCGCAGAGATAGTAGGCGGTACACCCTCCTTGATGGGGTGTTGTACCGTCAAGGCATGGATGGGGTACTCAGACGGGCCATTGATGCAGATGAAGTGCCTAAGGTATTGAAGCATTATCATGATGGATTTTGTGGAGGCCACTATGCGAGTGACTATACAGCTAAGAAGATTTTACATGCTGGATACTATTGGCCGACCTTGTTCAAGGATGTCACTTTGTATTGCAAAACCTGTGAACCATGTCAATTCTTCGGTAGGAAGGATTTGCGTCCCGGGCAACATCACCCAGTGATGTCCATCCATCCGTTTCAGAAGTGGGGAATAGATTTTGTCGGGCCCTTGCCCATGACTGCCCACAAAAAGAAGTAGCTTTTGGTAGCCACTCAGTATGTCACTAAGTGGGCTGAAGCTATCGCCCTCTCTGCTGCAAATGGCAAGGTAGTTTCAAATTTCATATTTGAACGTATCTGCACAAGGTTTGGGACACCCATGGAGATAGTCTCTGACCATGGGAGTCCATTCTTAAATGAAGCAGTGGAGTTACTCATGGATCGCATGGGCATTAATCATCACACTTCTAGCATCTATTATCCAGCATCTATGGGTCAAACAGAGCGGACCAATGGCCTCCTTTGTAAAACCATGGGAAAAATGGCTGCAGGGAATAGGAGCCAATGGGATCAGAGCCGTGTGGGCTTACAACATCACTCATAAAACATCTACAGGTCACACCCCTTTTGAGTTGGTGCATGGTACTGAGGCAGTTTTACCACTATAGATAGAGATTCCGGCCTTGAGATTGGCACAGGAACAGAGGATGACAGAAGATGAACATGTAGAGGCCAGATTGGTACAACTTGAGAAGTTAGATGAGACCCGACGCCTTGCACTACACCAAACAGAGATCCAAAAGAATCGACAAAAGGCCCGATTGGATGCTAAGATTCGCAAGGGATGGGAAAGACACTTTGCTGAGGGGGATGTTGTGCTATGCTTTGATAACAGATTGGACCACCAAATGGATAAGAAGTTTCTGCCACTATGGGCTAGTCCATACAAAGTCATCAAAGAACGTAGCAATGGGTCTGTACAAGTTCAGGAGCTGCATGAACCATATGGCAAGAAGGTGATCAACAAGCGTTACCTCAAGCCTTTCTTTGTGCGTGATGGTCCCAGGCATGGAAATGCTGTGCATTCCCTGCCTGGGGGGGGGAATTGTTATGGATAAAATTGTCTAAGGAAAAAGGCATTAATATGTATGTGTGTTTGTATATGTGACAATAGTATAATAAAATATGGTGTGCATAGGGCCCAAGGTTGAGGTGGCAGGGCATGACCATGTGCCACCCTTCCATGTAAGAGGACCCATAAGGTGTGTTGTACATAATCCATGATAGTAATATTATAAAATGCAAGGTGGCATGGCTCCTCCATGTGCCACCCCTCCACCTAGGCTGCATTTAGTGAGATATGGCTCAAAGTCCATGGGAGAAGCAATATAAAATAGGTGGAGATAGATATTATATTGAGTTATTCCCTTCATATGGGATAGGCCCATGTGGGGGAGGTATAGAAGGACCAAGAGAGCTAGTTAAATAATGGGGAAAGTAGGATGAGGTGGCAAGATTCCTTGTGCCAACCCTCCACTTGTCCTCCTAGAGGTTTGAACATATTATAAAATTGGAAAGAGACCAAGGGAGTATCATAGACTTGAGATATGGGGCTTGATTTATGTGGAAAATTGAGGCAAAGGGATTTCGCACACAATTGAGAGTGCGTAACCACCTAGCCCACATGGGAGACTTTTCCACACACACCATGCATGTGGGAGGATACATTAATGAGGAGAGACCCCCTCTTTTGGCTATAAAAGGAAGGGGCTATTCCTTGATGAGACACGCTCATTCTTGTAAAGCCACCTAGCTAGTATTTTGATATTTCCCTCTCATCCCTTCTTTCAAATAAAGTATGGTTCTCTTCCCTTGATGTCTACATCTCAACATTCCTCCTCCTATCATGTACATGCTTCTCTTCCCCCTCTCCTTTTCCCCTTGTGTCATAGTCTCCCTTTTCCTTCCCTCCACTTCTAATTCCTTTTTCACCCCTATGACATCCCTTCACCCTCATGATCTCCTTTTCTCTATGGCCTTTGAGCATTGCCATACTTAGCCTCTAGCCTCTGGTCTCGATTACTTTTCCGGCTAAAACCACTCGCACACTCTCGTCGAGTTGGGGTCGGAGTCAGACACAGTGGTTGGACTTGGATTGTACTCGGAGTGCTCTGTCATTGGCCTGGTATCCATCAGATTAGAGTCGGACCCTGCTGGTCAGACTAGCATCAGTCGTTGGGACCAGGCTCTCCATTGTGGGTGCATCAGTTAAGTTCTATGTACCTTGACCACTTATGTGACTGAACTGGTAGGGTTGTATGTCAGACTGGTGTTGGACTTCTGCCAGAGTATGTGGGACACAAACCCATCAATTTGAATGGCTGAAACATATATATCATCTTGATTGAGGTCAGTGAAGAGCTACAGAGAGATTGTATCTATCTTTGCTTGAGTGGGGTCAGGTCCAATGTAAGGTTTTAGCCTGAAACCATTCACTGGTTTGTCAAATGTATGGCCATGAAGGTCAGCTAATTTGAAGGTACCTTGATCAAAAACTTCAAGCACCTGAAAGGGGCCATCATATCTTAGCTTGAACATTTTTCCCAACTTTGTGTTAAACATTAACACTAAATCATCTTTTTGAATAATTTGAACTTTATGTTTCTATTAATTCATGATGCCCTCCTTTTTTGAATAATATCAGCAGTACGTGAACTTGTGAGCCTATCCTCATCCAATTGTAGAAGTTGTTCTGATGGGATCTTCTCGGGATAATCTATTATATATTGCCACTCTTAGGCTACCTACCAAAAATTCCATAGGTACTACTGCCTCACAGCCATACACCAACCTGAAAGGTGTTAATCCAGTTGCAATTTTATGTGTTGTTCTAAGTGCCCATAGTATTGAATCCAAGTGCTGATCCCAATCCTTTGGGTTATTAGCTACTGTTCTTCTGTATACTTTTTTCATCAGTTTGTTGGAGCTCTCATCCTACCCATTGGCTTGTGGGTAATAGGCTATAGACTTTTTACGCAACATCATGTGCATTTTAGTCATCTCCCTAATTGTTTTGTTGAGGAAATGGGTCCCTCCGTCTGACACTATTTCAATAGGAACACCAGACCTGGTGACAATGTTGTAATAAAGGAAATGTGCCACCGTTCTAGCCTTGCATGTCTTGAGTGCTACAGCTTCAACCAATTTTGTACAATAGTCTGTGGCACCCAAAATATATTGATTACCTAAAAACTTTGCTGGATGTTTGATGGGTCCAATAAAATCTAGTCCCCATTTCTGAAAAGGTCCCAAGGGGAGAATTGGTTGATGGGGCATCCTATCACTTTCAAGTGGTCTATCATGGCAAAAATGCTTTGGCCCAATTATGAGCATCTTTTAAAACTGTAGGCCACCATAAACCAGCTTGCAAAATATTTTTACCTGTAATGTCTCCAGAGAAGTGTCCTCCTTCTAGTCCTTCATGGGCTTCAGCTAGGATAGCTTTATGCTCATGATCTTGCACACGTCTTCTGATTACTTGGTCAATTCCTCTTATATACAAAACACCGGCAATGACTAGGAAAGGTTTTCTTTGTAAAACAAGTTTCTTTCTTTGGTCCCTAGTTAATGTTTCGGTAAGAAATAATAACATTTTATCATACCTATTTGGTTGTTCTTCAATTCTTACCATGAAAATGCTTGCATCAGGAAGTTTAACTGGTATACCTGTTGGAGCTTTTCCTGATAGCAACCTACTCAAGTAATCAGCAATGGCATGTTGCTTTCCAGGCCTATGCACAATGATATAGTCAAACTCCTGCAACAAAAGCATCCATCTGGCCAATCTTCCAATTAATTGCAATTTATTCACTAAGTAAATGAGAGCTTGATGATGTACATGAAAATTCAATTTGTTGCCCAATAAATAATGCCAAAATTTGTGCAATGCATAGATCATTCCAAGTGCTTCTCTCTATGTGACTACATAGTTCTTTTCATGCTTTGTTAAGATTTTGTTGGCATAGTAAACTAGTCTAAACCAGTTAGGTGTTTCTTGCTGCATAAGCACTGCCCCTACTGCTGCATCAGAAGCATCAACAAAAACCTCAAATGGAAGAGTCCAGTCAAGGGGTTGTAGAATAGGTGCTATCATCAACATTTTATTCAAGATATTAAAATCATATTGTTGTGCATCACCCTAGATGTATGGCTCAGTTTCCCGTGTGAGTTTTGTGAGCAGATAGCATATGTCAGCAAGGTATCTAAGAAATCTATAGTGTGATTTAATGTGGCCTATAAATCTCTGAAGCTGCTTATTTTTTTTGGGTGGTTTGGCATGTTGTATGGTTGACACTTTGTTTGGATCTATTTCCATTCCATCTTGTGAGATAATGTGCCCTAGGAGTATTCCTCTACTCATAGCAAATGCACATTTGGCTGGGTTTAAGCTTAGACCAGCCATTCTACACTTGGAAAAACATAAACTCAAGTGTTGTAGATGTTCCACTCTTTTCCCAAATACTAAAAAATCATCAAGGAGGACTTTCATAAAAGTTGTAAGATACTCAGCAAATACCTCCTAGATGTACTTTTGAAAGGTTGGCGGAGCATTCTTAAGACCAAATGTCATGACATTAGAAGCAAATACTCCCCATTCAGTGATAAATGTTGTTTTGTCTTTATCCTCAAGTGCCATTCTTATATGGTTGTAGCCACTGAAACCATCAAGAAAACTATAGGTTTCATGACCTGCTACAACATCTAGTAAGGAATCACAAAATGGTAGAGGAAAAGGGTCAGTAATGGTGGCAGAATTGAGCTTTCTATAGTCCACACATATTCTGAGTTTTCCATTCTTTTTTGGGCACAATGAAATAGGTAAAAGCCATGTAACATGGGTGATAAGATATATAAAACCAACTCTCAACAACTTATCAATTTCCTCTTTGACTTATTTTGCATAGTTTGGATTCATTTTGTATCTTCCTTGCACCACTGGTACAACATCTTGCTTTAAGTTGATCCTGTGTTGACAAAACTTAGGGTCTACTCCCTTCATATCAGTAAAATGCCAAGAAAAGATGTCTTTATACTCTGGCAATAAGTCTTTTAATGCCATTCTAAAAGGTGGAGGAAGACCTATACTTACCAAAATTGTCTTGGGATTGTCAGGGTCTCGAAGGTTCATCTCTTCCCAAGTCATCCTGTCGGACTCTGGCACTCTTTTGCATATGCTCCTCAAATTGAGTTTCAGCTTCTAAGATGGCATGTGAAGCTAATTTGTCTTCTTATAGGGTGTCCTCTATGCGGGCATGATTGTCACTTTTCATACTATGGTTGATAGAATCTGCCTCCGACTATTTTTCGACCGTGTTCTATTTT